>NC_072428.2:26341532-26646290 GCF_028878055.3 Symphalangus syndactylus | reverse complement strand
CTGAGAGATGGCTGGCTGCCTCATCCCTAAATGTCCCCCCTCAGAGGACTGACATCACAACGTGATTGGGCTCTATAAATTATTCATGTTACTTTTATCTTGTTTTAATTCTTTGTCAATTTACACTTTGATTAAATTTTAAAAAGAAACTACATGGCATCTGAGAAAGAAAGTAATCATCAATGAAAAAAGGATAATTTCTTACTTCTCTATTTATTTCCTAATGCTGTGTCTTCATTAACGCACTGCTGTGGTCTGAATGTTTGTGTTCCCCCAAAATTCATATGTTAAAATCCTAACCTCCAAAGTGATGTAGGAAGTGGGACTTTTGGGAGGTAATTGGGTCATGATGGTGGAACTCTCTTGAATGGGATCAGTATCCTTATAAAAGAGGATCCAGAGAACCTTGCCCTTTTCACTGCATGAAAACACAGCAAGAAGGCACGATCTTATAAGCCAGAAAGCAGGCCCTTACTGGACACCAAATCTGCTGGTGCTTTGAACTTAGATTTCCCAGGCTCCAGAACTGTGAGAAATAAATTTCTATCCTTTGTAAGGTACCCAGTTATAATATTTTGTTATAGCAACCTGAATGGCCTAAGACATACACCTTCTCAAACTGCAGTTGTCTTTAATATATGCGTATGTGCCATTTTAGTTCCTTATTCTGAATTTTAGCATTTTTAAATTTTTAATTAAAAAATGCATTTCCCCTTTAAATCATGGCAAATACACAATTCATATGTTGTCTTTTGTTTTTGAAAAAAGAAGATGTTTTTCTGTGCCAGGTATGTGTAACATTTATTTTAGCTCATGTCCTCCACTTCGTTAAGATTGAAATTAGACTGGCTTGCTTGTAGTATTCCTCAAAGGGAATTAAAATTTCCAGGGTGCTTACATTCCAATATTCCATTTTCGAGCTGATTTCTTAAGTTGGCTATTAAGTTGGCTTCCTGATCTGGGTCTTACGTTAGCAATTACTCAGCTGCTCTGTACTTCCTCTCTTTTCCAAGAAGATTTGGGGGTCACGGTGAAGGGTTCACATAGCAGCAGATAACTCAGCCATCTATCAAGGCACTCAGCCGAACAAAGGGAACTTTATGATATTATAGCTTACTCCACTTAAAATGTGGCTGTGTTTATAATGAGCACTTTTCCCTTTCTAGTCACCTCTTTTTAATAATCTGAGGGTGGAGGTGCTGAAGATGACTTTTTTTCCTACCTTACGTGTGCATTCTTTTAACAAATATTTATTGAGGACCTACTGTGTGCCAGGTGCATTTCTCAACATTGGTGATATTCTAAGAACAATGCAAATTACCTACTCTTAGTTTTTTTGTTTGTTTTTTCATTTGTAAAGAAGAGGGGATAGAAATAGCTGCCTTGAATTCTTCTTAGAAGAATTAAATGAGACTTGTGCAGAAAGCACATAATAAAGCGCCTTACACACCTCCAGTAACAATACCATCCCCACCAAGAAGAAAAATAATATTAAAGGAAGCTTCCTCTGGATGATACCAGAGCAAAAATATCCCTTACCTTCTACCAGTGAAGGCAAAAATAGTAGCAACTAGGAGACAGATAATAACCAAAAAATATTATGACAGAGTATGAAAGTGCTAAGAAAACAAAGCATGGAAAAGTTGGTAGGGAGTAGGATACCTACGGGAGAACTAATTGTACATTGAATCATTGAAGACCATGCCTACAACCTACTTCATACTGCATATAATGACAGCTGTAAAAATCAACAGGAAAGAATGCCCACAGGAACAATCTTTCACACTTCATAGTCATATCAAAATGTATTTATAAGATGAATTAATCCTTGCTTTTTTTTCTTTTGTAATAATCTTTTTTGCTTTCTATGAAAAAACAGAATTCACTCTAAAAAGGTGTAATTATTATGAGTATAAACTTACAGGCTCTGAGCAATAAACCAAATTAAAGATGAGAAAGCTGCCATGGAATCTCAATCGTGCAACCCAGGCTGTTAGAAACCGACATGACGGTGATCCCCAAATGGAAACCTGCCAAATGATAACTCCAAAGAAAGGCATAGTCATTCTAGCTCAACAGACAACAACAACAACAACAACCCCTCTGTTTCTTCATAGAAGAAATCTTCTTCTGGTCCATTTACATTTGCTATAGAATTTGTACATCTAGAGGGGATTAATAGACTCATTCTCTGGGCCCAGGTACGTTTTTGGAATGAAATCTCTGCCCTCAGGTGGAAATTATAAACACAAAAGGGAAGTTGGTGGGTTGTTTAGGTAGAGGAAAGATTCTTGTTGATATTCCCTAACCAGGATACCTGTTTTCTACCATTTAATAAACGGAAGTCAGGAAGGAAATTAGAAGGATCTGCTGTTACACTTGATAATTGAGGTAGCTATAAAAATATAACAGCATGCCTGTGGAAAGGGTCCTAACATGGAAACAAGATGGACCAACAAAAAGCTCTCTTTAGTGTTGATATTTGTACTGACTCCCTAAGGCCCTCCCCCACCTAGCCTTCCATACTTGACTTCTCCCTCTTGATTTTTCTCTTCTATCCCTCACCCTCTGCAAGCTCCCTTAGGAGCCAGTTATCATATGCATTATGTCCTTAGCCAAGGGAATGCATGGAGCCCAATTCAGTAACCTGAGTGACCTATGAGTAGGTCATTTTTACTTTCCTTTCATTGTCACCCGGTATCCCCTGCCCTAGGAAACAAGCTTTTTTCCCATTTTTAACTCAAGTTTCCATCTTAGACAACCTTTTGAGAATTTATTTCTCTATCTTTCTTCTTAAGCCTGAGGCCTCTCTTATTATTGCTGCTGTTGTAATGATGATGATGATGAGTGACAGTGGTAATATTTTTGTGCCAGACATTTATTATGTTCTTTATGTATATATTCTTCATTAATCTTCACATGGAAAATTCAAGGTAGCGATTTTTACTTTGTGTCTATTGTGCAAAGGATTATGGATATGGCTTTTAGGCAGAGTTAACCTCAATCAGATTCATAAAAAGCCCATAAAATTTTTATGGGAGATATACCAGCTTGGACTAAAAAAATAGAATTCAAAATGAAGAGGCCACTAGTTCTCCAGATTTCAACAAGAAAAAAAGCATGATGATAAAGCTACCTAGCTACACACATGGAAAACTAATTATATCTTAGTGGGCACAGACATAAGCCCACAGCTCCGAGCCAAGAGCAGAAGAAAACAGGATAAAAGAATTACTTTCAGGAAGCAGAAGTTGGTCCTAATATAAGAACATGTTTTTCTAGAGTTGAAGAACCTGACAATATGGACCCTTAAAGCTTGATGCTGGTCCTGTGATGGAGTTGAGTATATTTTGTACATAAGAGAAATGTGAATAATTTGTGGCCAAAGAGCTAGAAATTTACAAAGTTTACAAGTCAATTGTGGTAAATTGCAAAACATAGCCATATTCTTCCATTTCTATTATACAATCCTCTTTGCACTATGACTTTGGCATCTGTCTCATCAATACGAGTAATCTACTTTTTCACTTCTTGCACTTGAGATGAACTGTGATTAGCTTTAACTAGTAGCATGTGGAGGAAGTAACATTGTATGACTTCCAAGCCAAGACCTCTAGAGCCATTGCAGCTTCTTCCCTTTTGCAAAAGCTGAGACCACCTTGCTGTGAAAAAGACCAGGATTAAAAACCATAGAGGAAGGGAGAAGTTAGTCATCTAAGCTGCTCCACCCAACCCTTGTCATCCATCAGGTAACTGTGGCTGCCTGAGGAAGCCCAGGTGAAATCTGAAGAAAAACCACTCCATCAATCTATAGAATCATGAGAAAAAATAAACTGTTTTGTTTTTAAGCCACCGTTTTACGGCTTAGCTTCCGGTTTGTTATTCACCCATAGATAATGAAAACACCACGTGACATATGTGAAATTACGTAGCTTTCACCTATGTCTAACATCTGCAATACAGATATGATAGTATCAGTTTTCCCTTCTTTCCACAGATATTAACATAATTAAAGGAGGTCCTGAGTATTTGAGTAAAGCTGAGTAATAATGCTTTAATTTATATTGCCTCCAATATTTTTCAAAATACTATTACATTCAAGTAATATTATTCAATATAAATCTTGGCTACAAATTTCTCAGAAGAAACATCTGCATCAATAGTAGTAAGAAAGTGATAAGTGACTCAATAGCTGGATCAGCATGGAAGAAAGGAAAGGAGGAGAAAGAATTAACTCTGAACTATCAACCAAAACAAGTAAATTGACTAAAATAAACTTAAATATTATTTTTTTTACTTAAGTATAAAGCTTAAGGTAAGTTAAAACTTGATGTTACAGAAGCACAGAGATCAGTGTTGGAAACATTTCACAAGACATGGGATTCAATCTCCTATACAGAATTCAGGCCAGTGAGTATGTAGGCTTGGTTGCACACATTTAGCAATAAATAATTTGCTTTCTCACTAAGTAATATAGTTTATTTCAATGCAGCTAAAAATGTTAGATTTTCCCTCTTTTGCACTGAAATCTGGCAAGTTCACAAAGCAAAAAATCTCACTAAAGACTTTCATTTATCTAAATCAGAGTTCCCCAGATGTTAGCCTCAAATAAGACTATCAGACCCTCCTGTAGTGCTTGCAAACATGTATATTCCAAGTTCGTTTACCCTGACATGCTAAATCCGGACCCCAGAATTTTTCAGTTGTGTGCTAGGTCATTCTTATGTGCACAGAGGCCTCAGAACCTCTGCCTTATGCTGTAAGTCTGTAAGTTCCTCAAGGATAGAAACAACATCCTATTTGTCCTTGTATTTCCAGCCATTGGCATACTCCCTGGTATATATCAGAATTCAACCACTTTTCTCAAAGAGGAGTGAAGGGAAGAGTAAATGATGAATGAATGCCTTGTATGGCTATCAGATTTGAACACTGTCATGTCTCATCAGTCTCTGCTTCAGATTAGATATTCATTTTAAGTGGAGCCAAACAACATACATGACTGTAGGCTGTTAAATTTTAGAGATATGACCTAATACCAAAGTCCTAGTTCCTACCACTGGGTAGGTGGTTAACACATAGTTGTTGAAAGATTTTGTTTTGAAACTTTTGCTAGTCTATTTTCCATTATTTTTTATAATATACTCAGAATAATTGGATTTCCGTTCTGATAACTAAGATTTTAGTTAATCCTTTGGTTTGACAAACTGTTGATGACTGTAGTCCTTTTGTATAGGGGAGATGTGTCATTCTCTTTCCGAAATTGTCACCTGGCCCCAAGAGTACCTAGCCCAGTGGTTGAGTTTCTTTGAACTGCTGCCTTACTCCCTTGGTGCCTGACTGCAACCAACTCTTGCACATCTTATTTCTGTGATATACTCCTCAGCCCTTCCTGAAGGTAACTGCTGACCTGAAACCACTGTCTATTCGTATTTCTTCATAATATCATTTCCTAACTCCCTCTGCCTTTCATTTATAGCCCACCTTCAGATTCCAGATCCTGTTACCTGAATCTTTCCACTGTTGTGGAATATCATCATATTTGACTGCTTTATTCATTTCCAGTTTGTGGACCAGAGTACAATGTGCCTTGCAAATAATGAAATGGTAGGAAATCATTTCTCTAATTTGATTTAGAAGCTGAGATTTTAAACTAATTATGTCCCATTCTTCTTTTCCAGTTGTGCTTGGAATTTGGAGTCAGCCAGAAATGAACTTGAAACTTGGCTGTACTATTAACACCTAAAAATTACTTAACTCCTCTAAATACCACTTTCATCTGCAAAACGGGAACAACATTCATATTTCTTCATTAGATTGGTACCAGATGGTGTGCTTTGCACACTGCCAAGTACATTGTAAATTCTTGATAAGTGGTAGTCTATTAGACTATTCTATCATTGCTATAAAGTACCTGTGACTGGGTAATTCATAAAGAAAAGAGGTTTAATTGGCTCATGATTCCACAGGATGTATAGGAAGAATGATACTGGCATCTTAGCTTCTGGAGAGACCTCAGGAAACTTACAGTCATGGTGGAAGGTGAAGGGGGAACAGGCTTCTCACAATGGCAGAACAGGAGCAAGAGAAAGAAAGTGAGATGCCACACAGTTTTAAACAGACAGATCTCACAAAAGTCATTCTCTATTGTGAGGACAGCACCAAGGGGATGCTGCTAAACCACTGAGGGAAAACATACTCCCATGATGAAATCACCTCCCACCTGGCCCCACCTCCAAGCCAAAACTGAGGATTACAATTCAATGTGAGATTTGGGTGGGGACAAAGATTCAAACTGTGTCAGGTACTATTGTTAGGACTCTGTTTGGATCCTCTCCAGGAGTCCATCATCTAACATATGGCAATAAAGTGTTAGGAAACAGTGCGGGCATTTTTCAGTTTCTTCTATGATAAGAATGCATCTGTATCATCCCTAGCGCATAACTCCTCTTACCTAAAAATAGAACACCTTCTGCTTTGTGTCAGGAACTATCATTATTCCATTAGCAGCTTTGCTGAAAGCCACCGAGAGCTCAGCAGAACCACTATGTCTGCCGCTTGCTCTTTGACCCCCTACAGGACCACAGGGGCTGAATTTCATTCCACTCTCTGGTACATCAGGCCAGACATCCCTCACAGCTCTCCTTGTCACTTATAGCTCATACCTTATTAATATATGTATCTCTCCTTGCTAGATAGGAGGAAACCATAGAAACCACCAAAGTCATGCTTATGATAACTGATCAGTCCATTCATTCATTTCAAGGAAGTGACTAATTACAAGAAGCTTACGAACATACTGAAAAACAATTTATGCTGGTTAGGAAATTTGCATTCTGGTTTCTCCCTGTGAAAAGAGAAACAGATGACAGTTCAGGAAAGCCATGGGCTAGTAGTTTGTGAACAGTTGAATAAATATTAATATTTGGCCCTGATACAAAGTCTAATTCAAAAGGGAGCTGCTTCCGTTTTTTTTCCTCTAACTTTAGGAATTATGGATTTGACTAAGTGAAAAAAATAATGTAAAGCTTAACAATGGTGAGGTAAAAATGATGATAAAATAACTACAGATTTACATTTGCTGAGTATTTACTATATATCATCCATTATATTAAGGGAAAAAGGTATACTAAGTCACTTAATTTGCAGAAAAGTTAAGAAGTAAATATTTGTATTCCACTATATAGAAGAGGGGAAACTAATTCTGAGAGGCTGGGCATTATGTCTAATGCCCCGAGTGAACGGGTGGCAGAGCCAGGATCCTAGCACTGATTGTCTGGCTCCAGAGCCAAGCACGGGCTCAAGACCAGCAAATGTTTTCTATAAAAGGCCACCTAGTAGATATTTTAGTCTTTGTGGGCCATATTTGTCACAACCACTAATTCTACTGGGATAATGCAAAAACAGCCACAGACAATATGTAAATGAATGAGGGTGGCCGTATTCAAATAAAACTTCAAAGAAACAGGTGTGCAGCATACTCCTGCTCAATACAATGAGTGCACTGACCTTTATCAAAGTAGCCAGCAATCTCTTACAACTTTGAAACTAGATGGGCTTTGAATGAAGATTCTGCCTCCGAGTCACCTTATCAACCTTCTCCTTTGGACCCAGGCAGTGGGATGAGCCTTGAAAGAAGAAGCTGTAATGTTTACCCTTGCTCCAAATGAAGCCAGTGGAAACTTGGCCCTTGACCAGCAAGCCTTTCAGCCTGGACAAAGCTGGGTCAGAGTGAATGTATTTTTTCATCACCTCCCACCTTTGGGTTAACTCTTTTACATTTCCTACCAACAAAAGAAGGGAAAATAAATGAATACAGTTCTTTCAAACTCAAATTCTTCTATGGCCACCCCAATAGGAGAGTGACAATTCTGACAAACTCTTTCACCTCGCTATTAGATACAGTACCAGAACTATTGAGTAATTAATTGATCACTATTTATTACAGTGTCTGCCTCCTCATGAAGTAATCAGTCATTACTAAGTAGAGAGGCTGTGTCATGCAGTGAATGGACTCTGGAGCCAGACCACCTGGGTTCAAATCCTGGCTCTGACATTTGATGGCTATATGACCTTGGAAAACTTAACTCATTTCTCTGTGTCTCCACTACATATCTGTAAAAGGAAGACAATTATTAAATTCACAGGGTTTGGCAAGAATTAAATGAATTGATATATGCATACTAAGTGTTTGGAAAAGTGCCTGGTGCAGGACAAACACGCAATAAACACTAGCTATTTTTATTAAAGAACATGGGGGAAAGAATTCTCAATTTTGCCATTTTTTTAAGTAAGGAAATACTGACTGAACTTATACTCTCAACAACAGTTCTTCTGAATAAGACATAGCCCTGGGCCTTAAGGAGCTTAAAATCTAGTAGCCATTATAGCTTTGAGATATTTCAGGGTGATTTTAGAAAAATGATGTGCCAGTTGCATTCAAACATTATAAGTATAATTGCCTTAATTCAGTTTATGTTCCTTGGTATATATCAGAAGCATCTATCAAAAGTCTCCTGTGTGCATTTCTGGAATATAGTGAGGAAAACATAAGATGGTATATCTTCAGTGGAGAAAGAACTAGAATATGATTCTGAAGTGAAATACAAAATCAAAAGCTATCAGAGAAAATACCAAGGAACTGCAATACATAATAATCTTTTACTTAGACTGTAGTTAAGGTCATGAAATTATGGTAGCCTCATACCTTTCAATGGATTAAATTCCTTTATGATAATTTATAAGTGATACTCATCCCTAGGCGGAACTGGAATCTAGTAGTATCCAAAGCTTTTTTGTGTGACAGTGGATAAGAATTATGCTATTTACAATACGTGTAACCTTGAGTAAGAATCATAATCTGTAAGTTGATTTTCTCATTTGTAAAATAAGTATTCAAATAATAATGGCTATCTCACTGCATTATTGTGCAATGTAAATGAGATAGCATATGTGAACTACCTAGCATGGAGCTAGTTATAGCATAATCTTTTTTTTTTTTTTTTTTTTTTTTTTTTTTTTTTTTTTTTGAGACAGAGTCTCACTCTGTCACCCAGGCTGGAGTACAGTGGCGTGATCTTGGCTCACTGCAACCTCCGCCTCCCAGGTTCAAGTGTAGAGATGGGGTTTTGCCATGTTGTTCAGGCTGGTCTCAAACTCCTGACCACAGGAGATCCACCTGCATCAGCCTCCCAAAGTGCTGAGATTACAGGCACGAGCCACCGTGCCTGGCCTAGAATGAACTTTAAAAAAAGCGTTTATTATCTTTCCCCACAGAGCTCAGAAATATCTATTATCTAGAGTCTTTATCACAATGGAGTATATCCTGAATTTTTCAAGCCCTTTTAGCTCCTAAAAGGGGCATATTGAGATCCCTTGGATACTGTGGCAGCCTTGAAAACATGCTGCTCAGAGCTCTTGCTATGGGGAATATAATTGATTGATAGCCCCCAGAAGCTTCCCTTTTGAATTTTTTCCCCACATTCACGCCATGGCTCCACCTTCTATGGGCCACTCTCAGCCAATGGCTAAGCAAGATGAAAATACTAATGTAGGCCTATTCTGTGAGACACAGCATTCTTTTAACCAAAGTGCCTCTGGCTTGATGACGTCTCATCAGCCTAGTCAACACTTTCTTTGAGCTATTATAGAGTCTCTAGACTGAGACTCTTCCTGTACTGTGCTCCTTCCTCACTCTCTCTTGCACAGGTGTCAAGCCTGCATGGTGGGATGAAGTCTCCTCTTCCTCCTCTGGCTCCCCACCTGATCCTTCACAGATACTTGCCCCAATGAATGCAGCTTAATTTCACCATATCACCTACTTCTTGTAGGATCCAAAATGATGCAGACACTCAGAATTTATTTATATAGGGTTTAACTGCCTTACCCTTATTCCTGGCTGTATTTTTCAAATTTTTTCTATTAATTATTCAATATAAACCTACTCTACTGAACACATTATATAGAGTTTTCAAGACTATGACTTCTGCTCTAATTCCAAGTTAGATTCTTTGTCTAACTAGTCAACTCTGCCAAAAGTCAGTGTTTCTACTGCTTTGATCAGCAATATCATTATTTCCCCTCACTCACACCCAACACAGTGTACTGTGAAAACTTGTACTTCTTTTGTAACTTCCCATCGGCTGCTCCAGCTCTCTAATGAAGTTTTTCTGGGCCCCATGATACCTTCCAAAATGGTCTGTATAAATCATGTAATTGTCAGGAGATGTTTGATTTCTTAATGGTGCTTATTAAATGTGAGACCTATAGAGACAAATCCTTTATTACTGGATTTAAGAAGGAATTTAGACATTAACTTTTCCAGTCATGACTTTTCACAGATGAGGAGTCCAAGGACAAAGATATTAAGAGACTTTCTTGAGGTCAAGCACAGAATGGAAATGAGACCAAAAAAAAAAATAGATAAATAAATAAATACATAAATAAAAAATACTGTGCTCCCAAAGAAACAAGAAGCCTAAATAGCAGATGCAGCAAGTTTCTGAAGAGCTCCAGCACCCACAACTGAAGACAATAAAAAGGAATTTTGAGATGTCAAGTGGGGACAAGGGTTCCGAAAGAGAAAAGACTGGATGCTTTTAAGGAGATTTGTATAAAAAAGGAAAAAAACTGCTAATAAAATTATGAGTAAGAATAGTAACCTGGACAATCAACTGCTTAATAAATCGATGTTAGACATTAAGGGTTCTTGCTTGAATATTTGACTACAGGCTCAAAAATAACAATGAGTGTTCTGATAATCAACACATGCAAATATAGCCATGTGGGCCTTCCAGGGAAGGAGAATGTAATTTATATGAAAGGACATTGTTTTTTTCCTAACAAAACAATCGGATAATTTATCTGTGAAATTGTTATCTTTTTCTATCAATGTAATAAATATCTTTTTTCTCCTAGAAGGAGAGTTATCTTTTTGTCTTGGTTATGTACAGCTCTCTACTTCAACATTAACCATACATTAGCACCAGAAAATTTTCTTCCATGAGTGGAAAGTTTGATTAATTTCTTGATGTTACATTGGTTATTTTCATTTCTTAGACCAATGATCTACAAACCCTAATGAGCATATCACACAGAGCTATCAGTAAAAATTTTGAGTATGCATTTCCCAAGAAATAGTGATTTATTTATAAGGTATACGCAAGTAGTATACTAGTTGAACATATTGTGAATATTACAATACATAAAGAAAAATTTATTTCAAAGAAGGATGCAATAAATATTAATGAAAGCTCTAATATTTTGTTTTCTCCCTCATGGATCATTTTGAATACCCCACTTTTTAGACCACCGGTCTATTTTGTGAATGAAGAAATAAATACCCTCTGTATTTAATCAAAACAAAATTCCATTTCATTTTCTTTGTATTCACAATTCTATCAGGATGCATTCAAGCCACTTTTTCTACTATCCTAGCTTTCACATTTCTTAGGTTATCCATATAGTCAATACTTCACAAAATCTCCTAGATCAAGGCTTACAAACAAGTTGACAATGGTAAAATTAAACCAATAAACACATTATGTATGGACTAAACACTGTTTCTTAACTAGCTGAACTCTAAACTCTACAGGAGGCGAAAGTTCTCTCATTTACGTATTCCCTACCACTCTTTATTATCTCATGCCTGTCCAACTTCACTCATTTACATTGTGGCAGATTTAAAATAACCACAAATTATTTGACACTCTTACAAGCCAGAGGTAAGTTTATTGCTTCTCCCTTTGAATCTGAGTTAGCCCTGTGATTTGCTCTGACCAATACAATGCAGTGGGAAATGATGCTGTATAAACATATGATATGTGCAACTTCTATTTTCACATATTTCCCATTGAATTCCAGATGCCACTCTGTAGAAAGTCTAGGCCATATGGAGAGGCCATGTGGAGGACAAATGATGCACTACAATTAGTACCCCAACTGAGCTCCTAGCTGATAGTCATTACCATTCACAAAGTATTTGAGTAAGTAATCTTAGACATTCCAAGCGATTCAAGCCTCTGGATTATTACTGAAGTGGTTGACAACACATGGCAGCGAAGGACCCACCTGCTGAGCCCAGTTCACCTACAGAATTTTGAGTGAGAATAAATGGCTGTGATTGTTCTAAGCCAACAAGTTTTGGGGTGGTTTGTCACATGGCAATAGAGAACCAAAAGATCTATTATCTTGAAATGGCATGTGGATTGGAATATCTTCCCTATACAGACGTTTAATCTAGTTGGGTTTGGGTTTCTCATCTGACTTTACATTTGTATTCTACATATCTTTGCTTTTAATGGTTTTTCAAAGGTTTTGTGCACCTATATAAATTCTAACCATCTTTCCAGGCAGAGGTGTTTACAAATTCCAGCTCCTGTATACTAATTAAGTAATCATGTATGTGAATAGTAATAGCCACTAACTTGGGATTATAAGGAAGATTGAAAGACATATCGTCTATATAGGGATTCACAGAGTGTCTGGCCCACAGACATGAAGATTATCTACTACTGAAACTCACTTCAAGCATTTAAATAGCCTTTATCTTTATTCAACCTAATATTATTTAGTTGAGTGATTACCAACGTCCAGAACTCTGTTCTCAAAGATGTTAGTACATTCCTTTCTACCCCTTGGAACATTGGCTCTAAATAGATCAATGAAGAGAGTTTCTATCAAAGAGCCAAAGCCCTTCATTCAAAGGAGAAATATTTTGGTCAGAATAAGCCCAGTAAGTAATAGAAAGTCAAGGCATATTTGTTGAATTAATGAATAAATGAGCAAACCAGATGGAACAGCTGTACTCACCTGAAAATGGGGAAAAATTATTTCAGATACCCTATGCTTTACAATGTGTTAGCAACACCTTATATTTTATTCAAAAATTAGATGATCATAAAAAATTAGTTATTTGGGATATAATTCATGTTATATCATCTTATAAAACATAATCCATAAATATGTGCAAATCAAAATAAAGCTGGAGGCATCATGCTATCTGACTTCAAACTATACTACAAGGCTGCAGTAACCAACACAGGATGGCACTGGTATCAAAACAGATATAAAGACCAATGGAACAGAACAGAGGCCTCAGAAATGAAACCATACATCTGCAACCATCTGGTCTTTGACAAACGTGACAAAAAAAAAAAAGAAATGGGGAAATAATTCCCTATTTAATAAATTGCGCTGGGAAAACTGGCTAGCCATATGTAGAAAGCTGAAACTGGATTCCTTCCTTACACCTTATACAAAAATTAATTCAAGATAGATTAAAGACTTACATGTTAGACCTAAAACCATAAAAACCCTAGAAAAAAAACCTAGGCAATACCATCCAGGACATAAGCATGGGCAAGGACTTCATGACTAAAACACCAAAAGCAATGTCAACAAAAGCCAAAATAGACAAATGGGATCTAACTAAACTAAAGACCTTCTGCACAGCAAAAGAAACTACCATCAGAGTGAGTAGGCAACCTACAGAATGCGAGAAAATTTTTGCAATCTACTCTTCTGACAAAGGGCTAATATCCAGAATCTACAAAGAACTTAAATTTATGAGAAAAAAACAAAAAACTCCATCAAAAAGTAGGCAAAGGATATAAACAGACACTTCTCAAAAGAAGACATTTATGCAGCCAACAGACATATGAAAAAATGCTCATTATCACTAGTCATCAAAGAAATGCAAATCAAAACCACAATGAGATACCATCTCACACCAGTTAGAATGGTGATCATTAAAAAGTCAGGAAATGACAGATGCTGGAGAGGATGTGGAGAAATAGGAATACTTTTACACTGTTGGTGGGAGTGTAAACTAGTTCAACCATTGTGGAAGACAGTGTGTCAATCCTCAAGGATGTAGAAATAGAAATATCATTTGACCCAGCATTCCCATTACTGGGTATATACCCAAAGGATTATAAATCATGCTACTATAAAGACACATGCACATGTATGTTTATTACAGCACTATTCACAATAGCAAAGACATGGAACCAACCCAAATATCCATCAACGATAGACTGGATAAAGAAAACGTGGCACATATACACCATGGAATACTATGCAGCCATTAAAAAGGATGAGTTCATGTCCTTTGCAGGGACATGGATGAAGCTGGAAACTATCATTCTCAGTAAAATATCATGAAGACAGAAAACCAAACACCGCATGTTCTCACTCATATGTGGAAGTTGAACAATGAGAACACATGGACACAGAGAGAGGAACATCACACACTGGGACCTGTTGGGGGGTTGGGGGCTGGGGTAGGGTAGCGTTACGAGAAATACCTAATGTAAATGACGAGTTGATGGGTGCAGCAAACCAAGATGGCACATGTATACCTATATAACAAACCTGGCCATTGTGAACATGTTCCCTAGAACTTAAAGTATAAACATGCCAAATTGTAAAGACCATTGATGGTAGGAAGAAACTGCATCAAATAACAGGCAAAATAACCAGCTAACATCATAATGACGGGATCCAATTCACACATAACAATATTAACCTTAAACGTAACTGGGCTAAATGCCGCAATTAAAAGACAGAGAGTGGCAAATTGGATAAAGAGTCATGACCCATCAGCGTGCTGTATTCAGGAGACCCATCTCACATGCAGAGACACACATAGACTCAAAATAAAGGGATGGAGGAAGATCTATCAAGCAAATGGAAAGCAAAAAAAAGCAGGGGTTGCAATCCTAGTCTCTGATAAAACAGACTTTAAACCAACAAAGATCAAAGGGGACAAAGAAGGCCATTACACAATGGTAAAGGGATCAATTCAACAAGAAGAGCTAACTATCCTAAATATATATGCACCCAATACAGGAGCACTCAGATTCATAAAGCAAGCCCTCAGAGACCTACAAAGAGACTTAGAATCCCACACAATAATAATGGGAGACTTTAACACCCCACTGACAGTATTAGATCAACAAGACAGAAGGTTGACAAGGATATTCAGGAGTTGAGCTCAACTATGCACCAAGTGGACCTAATAGGCATCTACAGAACTCTCCACCCCAAATCAACAGAATATACATTCTTCTCAGCACCACATCGCACTTATTTCAAAATTGACCACATAGTTGGAAGTAAAGCTCTCGTCAGCAAATGTAAAAGAACAAAAATCACAACAGTCTCTCAGACCACAGTGCAATCAAATTAGAACTCAGGATTAAGAAACTCACTCAAAATTGCATAACTACATGGAAACTGAATGACCTGCTCCTGAATGACCACTGGGTAAATAACGGAATGAAGGCAGAAATAAAGATGTTCTTTGAAACCAATAAGAACAAAAACACAACATACCAGAATCTCTGGGACACATTTAAAGCAGTCGGTAGAGGGAAATTTATAGCACTAAATGCCCACAAGAGAAAGCAGGAAAGATCTAAAATTGACACCCTAACATCACAACTAAAAGAACCGGAGAAGCAAGAGCAAACAAATTCAAAAGCTAGCAGAAGGCAAGAAATAAATAAGACCAGAGCAGAACTGAAGGAGATAGACACACACACACACACAAAAAAAAAACTCTTCAAGAAATCAATGAATACAAGAGCTGGTCATTTGAAAAGATCAACAAAACAGACCACTAGCAAGACTAATAAGAAAAGAGAGAAGAATCAAATAGATGCAATAAAAAATGATAAAGGGGATATTACCACTGATCCCACAGAAATACAAACTACCATCAGAGAGTACTATAAACACCTCTACGCAAATAAACTAGAAAATCTAGAAGAAATGGATAAATTCCTCGACACATACACCCTCCCAAAACTAAACCAGGAAGCAGTTGAATCGCTGAATAGACCAATAACAGGCTCTGGAATTCAGGCAATAATAGCCTACCAACGAAAAAAAGTCCAGGACCAGATGGATTCATAGTTGAATTCTACCAGAGATACAAGGAGAAGCTGGTACCATTTCTTCTGAAACTATTCCAATCAATAGAAAAAGAGGGAATCCTCCCTAACTCATTTTATGAGGCCAGCATCATCCTGATACCAAAGCCTGGCAGAGACACAACAAAAAAAGAGAATTTTAGACCAATATCACTGATGAACATCGATGCAAAAATCCTCAATAAAATACTGGCAAACCAAATCCAGCAGCACATCAAAAAGCTTATCCACCAAGACCAAGTTGGCTTCATCCCTGGGAGGCAAGGCTGGTTCAACATATGCAAATCAATAAACGTAATCCATATATAAACAGAACCAAAGACAAAAACCACATGATTATCTCAATAGATGCACAAAAGGCCTTTGACAAAATTGAACAGCTCTTCATGCTAAAAACTCTCAATAAATTAGGTATTGATGGAACATATCTCAAAATAATAAGAGCTATCTATGACAAACCCACTGCCAATATCATACTGAATGGGCAAAAACTGGAAGCATTCCCTTTGAAAACTGGAACAAGGCAGGGATGCCCTCTCTCACCACTCCTATTCAACACAGTGTTGGAAGTTCTGGCCAGGGCAATCAGGCAAGAGAAAGAAATAAAGGGTATTCAATGAGGAAAAGAGGAAGTCAAATTGTCCCTGTTTGCAGATGACATGATTGTATATTTAGAACACCCCTTTGTCTCAGCCCAAAATCTCCTTAAGCTGATAAGCAACTTCAGCAAAGTCTCAGGATACAAAATTAATGTGCAAAAATCACAAGCATTCTTATACACCAATAACAGACAGAGAGCCACATCATGAGTGAACTCCCATTCACAATTGTTACAAAGAGAATAAAATACCTAGGAATCCAACTTACATGGCATGTGAAGGATCTCTTCAAGGAGAACTACAACCACTGCTCAATGAAATAAAAGAGGACACAAATGGGAGAGCATTCCATGTTCATGGATAGGAAGAATCAATATCATGAAAATGGCCATACTGCCCGAGGTAATTTACAGATTCAATGCCATACCCATCAAGCTACCAATGACTTTCTTCACAGAATTGGAAAAAATTACTTTAAAGTTCATATGGAACCAAAAAGATTCCTCATTGCCAAGACAATCCTCAACAAAAAGAACAAAGCTGGAGGCATCATGCTACCTGACTTCAAACTACACTAGAAGCCTACAGTAACCAAAACAGCATAGCATTGGTACCAAAACAGAGATATAGACCAGTGGAACAGTGCAGAGGCCTCAGAAATAACACCACACATCTACAACCATCTGATCTTTGACAAGCCTGACAAAAACAAGCAATGGGGAAAGGATTCCCTA
Source organism: Symphalangus syndactylus (assembly GCF_028878055.3). Taxonomy (NCBI): domain Eukaryota; kingdom Metazoa; phylum Chordata; class Mammalia; order Primates; family Hylobatidae; genus Symphalangus; species Symphalangus syndactylus. Next base: position 26,629,025 of record NC_072428.2, on the reverse strand, counting down.
TTTATAAATGGTGCTGGGAAAACTGGCTAGCCATATGTAGAAAGCTCAAACTGGATCACTTCCTTACACCTTATACAAAAATTAACTCAAGATGGATTAAAGACTTAAATGTTACACCTAATACCATGAAAGCCCTAGAAGAAAACCTAGGCAATACCATTCAGGACATAGGCATGGACAAGGACTTCATGACTAAAACACCAAAAGCAATGTCAACAAAAGCCAAAATAGACAAATGGGATCTAACTAAACTAAAGAGCTTCTGCACAGCAAAAGAAACTCTCATCAGAGTGAACAGGCAACCTACAGAATGGGAGAAAATCTTTGCAATCTACTCATCTGACAAAGGGCTAATATCCAGAATCTACAAAGAACTTAAACAAATTTACAAGAAAAAACAAACAACCCCATCAACAATTGGGCAAAGGATATGAACAGACTCTTCTCAAAAGGAGACATTTATGCAGCCAGCAGACACATGAAAAAATGCTCATCATCACTGGTCATCAGAGAAACGCAAATCAAAACCACAATGAGATACCATCTCACACCAGTTAGAATGGCAATCATTAAAAAGTCAGGAAACAACAGGTACTGGTGAGGTTGTGGAGAAATAGGAACACTTTTACACTGTTGGTGGGAGTGTAAACTAGTTCAACCATTGTGGAAGACAGTGTGGCAATTCTTCAAGGATCTGGAATAAGAAATACCATTTGACCCAGCAATTCCATTACGGGGTATACACCCAAAGGATTATAAAACATGCTGATATAAAGACACATGCACATGTATGTTTATTGTGGCACTATTCACAACAACAAAGACTTGGAACCAACAAAAATGTCCATCAATGATAGACTGCATTAAGAAAATGTGGCACATATACACCATGAAATACTAGGCAGCCATAAAAAAGAATGAGTTCATGTCCTTTGCAGGGACATGGATGAAGCTGGAAACCATCGTTCTGAGCAAACTGTCGCAAAGACAGAAAACCAAACACTGCATGTTCTCACTCATAGTTGGGAATTGAACAATGAGAACACTTGGACACAGGGGGGGGAACATCACACACTGGGGCCTGTCATGGGGTGGGGTGATGGGGGAGGGATAGCATTAGGAGAAATACCTAATATAAATGATGAGTTAATGGGTGCAGCAAACCAACATGGCACATGTATACACATGTATCAAACCTGCACGTTGTGCACACGTACCCTAGAACTTAAAGTATAATAAAAAAAAGAAAAGAGAAAATAAATTGATGATAGAAAATAGTTGAAAGGGAATAACACTAACCAAACTGTGTAACATCACATATGTCTTTTGGAATCTTTTTCTTCGTCTTACATTGTGGAGTCGCTCCAGCCTGTTGCTTGCCACAGAAATGCAGACTCCAGGGCAAACTCCGTGGCTATCACACAGTGTAGTGTCCTTTCACAGAAAATCCTAAATGCATACTTTCTGTTCGGACTAGTCATAAGATACGGATCTCAAGCGAGTCCATCCTCAAGAGCAGCACAAACTCATCCTCAGTTAAATCTCTTGGTGTCTTATCAACAAAAGTAATGGTTCCAGTTCCAGGCAGCGCACCAGAGTACATGCCATCTGAAGGAAGATTGCCCTGTCTCCTCTGACCTGTGGTTGTGTTGAACACACAGCTAATCCACTCAACCAAAGCCTTCATCAGATCTCTTTGTGGATTCTCACAACTTGCTCACATTTCTTCCTTTGTTTGCTGATCTTCATACTTAAAAACTTGACGCAGAAATGTATTTTGTTCTAGAACAAATAATCAACGAAAAGAAATCTCTAAGAGCCTGAGGTGTGACAAATCACTTTCTTTAAACTATTGAAGCCCCACAGAGCTATCTGAGAGCATTAAGTACTCGTTCATCAAGGCTGACAAAAATTACCAAGCCTGTCTGAAATAGCTCATCAGCCCTTTCTGCCTGCTTCCAAGGGAGACCTGCCTCCATCAGTCTGACAGTATTCTGTGTGAGTGACACGGGACACATCGATTCATGTTTTCTTTTTAACTGATTCCCATTGCCATTGACCTGATTGCCCTTTCATTATGCAGGGCAAAGCAGGAGAGGGCACACTGGCCACTGATAACTGATCCTTGGCACTTTGAAAACAACTAGATGGTGGGAGTGCCACCTTCCTCTGCTCCCATCAAGTATTTTTGCCAACAAACAAACAAACAAACAAACAAAAACTTGAGTCAGATCATGCTTCCCGATTTAGTTGTAGTAGTTTATGGGAAATCCAGGGCACATAGCAACATGTTAAACACAGCATGAGGAGACAACCAGCAAAATCCAAAATGCAGGAAACTCTGAAGGACAAATGATTTGGTAGTTTGGAATAAATTACAAGAAAAATTAAAGAGATGAACAATGTTTAGATTGAAAGAGATTTCAGAGGCTATTCATCAAATGCAATGAGTGGATGTTATTTGAATCCTGATTCAAGCAAAGTGTAAACAAAACATATGAGACAAACGGGGAAATTCATACACTGAATAATTGATATTAAAGAATTGTCAACAACAAAAAACTTAAAGTATAATAATAAAAAAATTTAAAAAGACAAAAAATCAAAATAAAGAAGTTTAAATACATCAAATCTATCGTCTAAGACATATATATTCTCAGAATCTATGAGAGCCTCTGGGTCATTTAATGGCATTGTTGTATAGCCTAAAATCAGACCTAGAAGATATTATTTCACATCATTTCAAACTTTGGCCTTCACTCTTATATGGTACTTCTCACTGTGTAAGAGTTCTAGACACTCCACTGCCCTGGAAAATAAAGAATAGCAGAAGAGGTGACCCTTGAGGAGATAGGTTAACACAGATCCAAGTAGAGTACCAGAACAGTAGCTTAGAAATGCAGAGATGTCCTGCTTGTGGATGGTAATATGCCCTTGAAATCAGATGTTCTATAAAAAGAAAGCCAAACAAAACAAAGCAATGTCATGAAGCCCATTTCCCATTTTTTTTTCCTATTGAAATACAGAAAAAATACTTAGCCTATAACCCCATGATTATCAAAACAATATAGTTGTTAAAAAAGAAACAATCACATTTTATGCAGTAGCACTTTCATTTACATTGCAATTACTTCCTCGTTTGCTTTGCTTACTTCCTCACAATTTTCATGAGTAATTTCTTGTGTTTGGGGGCTCACATTGCACTATTCTTGGCAAAAACCTTCCAACAATATGAAAGCTATTCAGAACAAGTGCCCAGTGGCAGAGAGTGGCTCACCTTGAGTGTGACACTGTGATGCCTTCTTAGCATCAGACATGTCCAAATTCCATATCTTGTTTGTTGACACTCACCAGACTTTATAGTTTTCAAACATTTATCATGATTTTGACATTCTACTAATTGTGTTTTGGAATACAGCTCAAGACTTTTCCTAAACATTATTTTATTTGAAATGTTATATTGTGTCTGGGGACAAAAATATACAGTTTTTGGTGCAAACATAGGCCGAAAAAATGTTGCATTGATATTTTTGTAGGATCCATGAGTTTTGGATATTAAAAAGTAAAAGGTATTATTCCATCAGGAAATATCCACTCAGAAAACCCTCTATAGGACATTCTTGTACAATATTGCCTAGAATTATAAGGAGTTAGTCTCTGTACTAATATATAAATTAATATGAACTTTTTTGCCCCTCAGCATTAATATCCCATGACTCTACTTCATTTTGGAGAACTGCTCATCACTCCTTGTTGGTTTGTATTATTTGGGTGGGACTCATCATACCTCTGGACCCACAGTCAGGCCAATCCTAACACGTTAAATATATGGTCACAATTTATATTCATGGATAGAGAGGTAAATACATGATCCAGGCCAATAAAATGATATCCAATTTCAGATTTGTTTGTTTACTTGATTTGCTCAGAGTGAGAAAACTACAGTTTAAAAAGCACCCTCCCCCACATTTTTTAACCAGACTGCTGAGTAAAGAGCCTGAGATACTTCAGGGATAGAGAGAGACTGTCTAGGAATCAAGGCAATACAGAGGAATTAAAAACAAAAGTAAGTAATCACTTAAGTCTAGCTATTTCCAAAGTCAGTTACCCCTGTAGTTTTAGGCTATGTGCTTTTTTGCAAAAGCCATGCCAACTTACAATACCAGGCAAGATGTACAAGCAAGATTATGTTAACAAGTAAACAGTACAAACTTAGTGGCTTAACAGAACAGAGATATATTTCTTGATCACACAAAATCTGATTTAGATTAGACAACTCTCTAGGAAAGCTCTCCTCCATGCAGTGATTCAAGGATCCAGACTGATTCAACATGTGGCCTGCAAGGTTACCACTAAAGGGGAAGAGACAGCATGAGGTAACACCTTGTTCTTAAAGGCTTTGGGCTAAATGTTACACAGATTGCTTCTGTTTGGGATCCGTTGTCTAAAACTTGTCATGTGGTTTTCATGTTCAAGAAATGCAGAATCAAATACTGAGCAATAGTAGTTTCAACCAAAAAATTTTGGGGGGTATCTTTCCCCAAAAACATCCTGATTAATACAGACATATTTAAAAAATAAAATATAAATATTTTTTCCCATAATTCTCTACTGGAAAGAAAATTGACGAAGAAAGGAATGATGAGGAAGGTGAAACTGAATGCTTTGAAGAGAATGTGCCCTGAAAGAAATATTGTATAAATAAGTACCTAATATGACTCATCATGTGGATGTATGCTAGCACTATCTTGTTGCTTTCCAGAAATGATATTATTTGCTCAAACGTATAAGCAGTATGTCCTTGCACCTCAACATACCACCTCCCAACAACATCTGATAACTGCCCTCTTTTATTTCTCCATCGTAGCATCAATCATATTTTGTAGTTGAGAAATGACAATGGCAGCTGGGGCTCAGCTGTGACGTACAAGACTTAGTGCTTTCATTCATCTTTATCAGCTCCACTACCAACTTTGCTGCCATTCAGCAGCATCACCTGCTTCTCCGCCACCAAGACATGGTATTGTGCAGTTTAACTATTTCAGCTCCATTTAAACAATAAATATTAGCAAAATTTTCTCTCATTCTGACTAATAATACTCAAACTCAGCCTTCATCACCTAACTCCTGGTTCAGTTCAATATCCTTCATTTGGGTTCTTTTGATATTAGGTTCATTTCTGTCAGATCTATCTATACACCCTTACCAGACCAATTTTACACAAACACCCACAATGTATTTCTTCATATTATTTAGTTGATTCCATAGTGGATCTCTATTTTCTACTAAACCCAATGTAAACTTCAGTTCCTCATTTTATTAATATGGTCCCATCATTTCTACCCAAACTAATGATGCACTCTTTCCAACATTTATCTGTCATTCTACACAAGGCTATCTCCAAACAATCTTGTGTAGGATACAGATGGCTCCCAACTTCTGAAGGTTTGACTTACAATTTATTGACATTACAATGGTGGGTAAGCTACATACACCCTCACACCTAATGCTAAATGACGAGTTAATGGGTGCAGCACACCAACATGGCACATGGATACATATGTAACAAACCTACACATTGTGCACATGTACCCTAAAACTTAAAGTACAATTTTAAAAAAAAGAAAGTAAGGTATTATAAATACAAAAAAAAAAAGAAACTGTACTTTGAGTACCCATACAATCATTCTGCTTTCCACTATTAGTACAGGATTTGATAAATTACAGGAGGTATCCAACACTTCATTATAAAATAGATTTTGTGTTAGATGACTTTGCCCATCTAATTTGCAGGCTAATGTAGGTGTCCTGAGCACATTTAAGGTAGACCAGGCTAAGCTACAATGTTCAAAAGTTAGGTATATTAAATCCATTTTCAAGTTAATAATATTTTCAATTTATGATGGTTTATTGGGACATAACCTCATCATAAGTCAAGGAGCATTTGTATTCTAAGTGGGTTTGTCTGCGAGGCCTACTAGTTCTATACAAGAAACCTGGTTGGGAAGAAACAAGTCTGTGATCCTGTCCCAAAGAACTACAAGCAGTAGACTTAGATTCCAAGGTGGGTAATTAGCAGTCTAATTAAGAATGTTCGGAGATATGGTAAACTCATTCACCAAATTTAAAGGAGTCTAATCTTATAGACTAGGTACTATAGTAGGAGTCTCCAGGATAGTGAATTATTTAAAAAGAATTTTGAATGCTTATAACACAAAGAAATGATAAATGTTCAAGGTGATATATGTACTAATTACCTTGATTTGATTGTTACGCTTTGTATATATGTATTAAAATGTCACTCTGAGCCAGCTGCAGTGGCTCTTGCTTGTGATCCCAGTGCTTTGGGAGGCCAGAGTGGGAAGATAACTTGAGCTCAGGAGTTTGAGACTAGCCTGGGCAACATAGTGAGACTCCATCTCTACAAAAAAATTTTGTTTTAATTAGTTAGCCATGATGACACACACACACACACAAGTAGTTCCAGCTACTTGAGAGACTGAGGCAGGAGGATCATTTGAGCCCCAGAGTTCTAGACTGCAGTGAGCTATAATTGCGCCACTGCACTCCACCCCTGGTGACAGAGTGACACACACAGACACACACACACACACACACACACACAGAGAGAGACAGAGAGAAATCACTCTGCATCTCAACAATATGTACAATTACTACGTGTCAACTAAAAACAAAAAGATAAAAAAGAAAACAAAAACAAAAAACATCAAGATCACAACTTGAATATAATTAGATCACTGAATTATATGTTTAAAAGAAACTTTCTGTTAAGTAAATTATATCTCAATAAAGCTATTATTAACATAATTACATCTCAATTTGAGTACAACCTTCAATGGCAGATGTACAAGCTATAGTAATATTTCTCACAATTTAGTGTAGTGTTTTCTCAAACTTTTTGAAATTATGAAAGTTTCTTAACTTCCAAAATCTAGGGTACTCTCTATGGGTATTATAATTTCAGAAGTCTAAAATTGGATTCTGAAACATGTACTTTTATTAATCAATCTAGGTGACTCTATAGGTGTCTCATAGCCCATACTTAAAAAATTAATAGAAATCACTGGTCTACCTAGCAACCACCCCTAGGAAGAGAAGCTGATTATGGCTGGAGAGATTGTCAAAGTCCCGGTCAAATGTATTCTCCGGGGAAAAATTCAAGATTTTATGAACTGGAGCAAAATCAGAAAAACAAGAAAGACACATTTCATTCAGACTATGAAAACAGGGAAGATGCAGTGGTTGGGGGAAGGTTGCATCTCAGTAACTACAAAATCACTCTAAAGCTGACCTGAACAATTCAGCTTATCAGACTTTATATAAGGTTTATATAGCAAGGCTAATTTAGGGTACACTTATTCATAAGTGTTATAAGCTAATAACATACTCTCCACTTTGACTGAGCAACTAGAATTGGTAGCTGCCAGCTGAAGACATCAGAGCTTGCATTTGGAAAAGTCTGGAAATACAAGGAAGGAATAAGAGTGCAAACACCCACACGATTTCTGCTCCTTACATCAGAAGCTATTGCATGCTCAGATAACATCTCCTGATGGGGGAGCGTCCAGAGTCACATAGGAATTAAATAAAAAGTGTATGCCTGCAAGGTGGATTGTGGATATGTCCAAGCTGCGGACTAGCAAAATCTGTCATGTCAAAGGCGCATCTTAGAGAAGACTGATTCTAAGGGGACCTAAAGTGATGCTTAGAACTTACCAAAAAACAAAAATAAATTGTTTCCTGGAAGAAGTCAGAGAATGATGCCTGAGGACTAGTCTCAGAAATTAGGAAACAGAAACCTGGTTTCAGTCAAAGGGAAAAAGCAACCTTTTTATGCCAAGGCTGTATCTTGGACACCACAATATAAGTCATGACCTTAATCAAAGTCGTTTTAAAAGTCACTTTTCAATATATGGCATACATTCCCAGCTTTCTAGCAATTTCTTATTCCTTCTCATCAGGACTTTATAGCAAGAAATTACCTATTCTATGTCAGTTAGCCCCAAATTGTTCTCTTTATTAGTCTATCATGTATTCATTTAGTAAACATTTATTGAGCATGTTATTGTGCTAAAATGACAAGGAAAAATTTCCTGTTCTCAAGGGGCTTAAAGACCAACATAATTTGTTCCTTTACCCCAAATAAATAAAAAATATTTTAGTCAATGACTGAACCATATCTCCTAGCTGTGTCCACTTTAACATCCATCACAGCCAGACTTATTGTTGTCTTTGAATACTTTTTTGCTAATGGAATATCAAACCCATTTATTAAACATGGGACATTTTAAAACATATTCCAAGCACTGTGAGTTAGCTTATGCCTCAGTATTGTCAAGGCTTCTAATCTACAATACTGGAGATGCCAATGCTGACAATCAGTTTGAAGGTTTTTACTGAAATAAAAATACTGGTTCTATTAAAAAAAAATTTCTACTGAGTATTTAATATTGAACAAACTGGTGTGTTTCATAAATAGAAGTTTCTATAGTAGATACTAGATAGGATTTCATAGGCAGATTTAATCAGAAGGAGCACCTGGGTGTCACCATGTACACATGAAAATGAGATTCAATTAAGTGGAGAAGAGGTTAAAATAGGAGGAAAACTGGCAGTGAATTAGTTGTTTGACATGGACAGTCTAAACAAGACAGCCAGGAGATGGAATCTAACTTTTCAATCAATATCAGAAAAACAAGGTACTGAATTGTCTGCCCCTACTCATTATAAGCACGAGCAGAAAGTTAGGAGTTTAATTCACAATTACATAAATTATTTATTCACTATCTTTGTATTCATTACTATCACCAAAATTTTATTAGGTTTTTTGGTCATCCAGACAATTTCAGATATGGAGAAAATAGTGGAGCCTGGACACAGTGACAGACACTATTTTAAAAAAATCAGTATTGATCTCTCTCAATCTTATAGTTACTGTCATGTTGGAAGCTGGGCTTTCCCAGCAAAGGAAAAGAAGGTCTAACTTCTTATACTTCCTATCAGCACTATGCTTATGGACAAAAACACATTTGAAGTATTTTTGGTAGGACAGCTAGGGGCAGCAATGTACATTTTATTTTCTAAGATCATTAAACCTATCAGATTAATAAGACCCAGTATTTCAAATAAGTGAGTTAGTCAAATGTCTACTTAACAATTATTATGATACTGGATTGTTACATCAAAACAATGCATGGAATAAAACAAGTTTAAAACAAGTTTTTTTGTTTTTTTGTTTTGTTTTGTTTTGTTTTGTTTTTAATAGGGCTCCCTGGGTTTTTTAAAACCATTGTTCAGACTTGGTGGGTTTTCTTCATTAATATGAAATGAAGATTTAAAGTATCACATAGCTATATTCTGTTTATGAAACTAAGAATGCCTCTTGTAGAGATAATTCACAATTCATCTCAAAATGCAAAGGAATTACAAACACCAAATATTATAGGCTATCTATAGTAGTAACTATGCATGTTATAGATAAATGTTGTAACTTAGCTAAAACAAGACTAACTAAAGGATTGGTTTGGGACAGTGTCAAAGGAGTCTTTGGGTGGTTTCTGGTGGCCGAAACTTGCCTAGAAGAAAGAGATGGGTAATAAAGTTTTGTAAAGGCCTGTGCATGAAAATGGGTCAGCTGAAAGAAAGACTATGGTTATTAAAGGAAAGTGGGAAAAAAAAATCCCCTGGAATTTGAGAAATGTGCCATATCATTTGGAGGAGTGACTCAAATTCAAAAGTGAGGATCAACAGATGAACCAAAACAGATTGGTACTGAGTCAAATGCATATGTTGCCAGCAGTTGGAGGAGGAGCAGATTCTGTCTGGACATTCCTCTGGTTTTAATGTACTAGGAATCAGAAACACTTTTGAGCAGCCAGTGGAACAAAATAGTTACAGAGGCCAGATCTGTCAATAGCACTGTATCGTGGTCACCTTTCAACCACATTGCCTCATTTTTTTTTTTTTTTTTTTTTTTTTTGCTACTACAGCTTCTGAAGTAAATGGATGCCGTCTCAATAAGAAGGCCTATAAGAATGGAAAAACAAAAAATGAAGCTTCATCCTTGGGTCAATTCAGTTCCTTCAGAAAGCAAATGCCAAGATAGAATTACACATGAAAGAGATTTAGTAGGGAAAAGCCAGTGAGAAATAAAGGAGAGAGGGAACGAGAGTAGACAGGGATTGCCTTCAGATAGATGCAGTTCTGAAACCTGTAAAGGGACAGGGAAAAGAGAATGCTGTAGAAAGTCTCATACTGCATTGTAGTTCTAAGAAAGTCTCTGTCAGCTCAGTGAGGAGCCCAGAGAACAAAATTGCATATTAAAGGAATCCTGCATTTAGCAAAAATGGCCGAAGTCTAGTACCCCTGCTGTGCTAGTCATTGCATGCAGGGTCATGGCTGTGGTGTGAACAATGCAGTGGATTCCAATAAGAATGCAGCTGGAGGCTACTCTACTCCTCACAGGATCTTCTATCCTAAAGTGACAACTGAGCAGCAAAATTTTGTTGCTGCCATAGCGCATCCCTTCCTCTGCACAGATCTACTTCTCCATACAGTTTTAAAGTAGTTCCTCCATTTTCCCCTTAACCCTCTCTTCATAAAAGGAAACTTTAAAGAGGGGTCAGTAGGATGAACAACATCCCCCATTACTACATTTTGCTTTGGGGCTGCAACTGGTAACCATCTCTCCCTTCTAACCATTCTAAATTTCCATCTCTGTCCTTTGTTATCTATTCTAAATTCCTTTACCCCTGTAGGTCTTAGTAGCTTACCAGTTATCACCTAACCCCTCATTTTTAAGGGGTCTAAGTGGCTAGTAATCATACACATCTCAGGCTAGTAGAATTTCACATAATTTACAGTCAAAATTGTACAAGGGAATACCAAAAAACAACCAAGTTGATCACGTGTTCCATACATATTCTTCTCTGCCTCAAGGTATAAAATAAAGAATATCTCTGGTGTTGATCAAGATCAACTGTCTTGGTCAAGATGGTAACTCTTCTCACTTGCAGGTGGTCCCTACTCACAAACAGTCCAAAATTCTCAGGCAGCATCCATAACTTATAGTTCGATGAAATCTCCCCTGTCCACTGGCAAGAGTGTTCCTTTAGGGGAACCAAGATCTCTGAACCTCCATATCTCAGACTTTCAGAGATGAGAAGTATAAAGTCTCCTGGTGGATCAAGAATGTAATGACAAAAAAGTAAAAAATGGAACAGAGAAGAGATCTAAGAATACATGAAACCACTGACATTTTACCAGATCACACTTTCTTGTGCAAGCCTATTTCTTCTGTACCATAGAGAGCTCTGAGGTATACCTGAAACAGAAATTTTGTAAGTTAAACCAATAAGTTCTCAAATAAACATTATCAGATAGTCTTATTTTCTCAGACCATTTCAAATACATACTAAGAAATAAACAGTATAAGATATTTTTCAAAGCATCTATTCTCAAGGGCTTCCAGGAACACTCATGACCATCTCTCCACCATCAATGTTCCAAAAGGATGATACTAATGGAAACAAGATATACTGTTTGTTGTTTTGTTGTCTATCTGCCCACAGTCTCATTTTCCCAGAGAAAATATGGCACTTTCCCAATTTACTGCTCAGCATCTTCTGCTTGGAGGTTGGTGAAGTATTACCATTCCCAGGACATCTGTACCCTCTTCCTCCCACAAATGCCAACTCTCTCCTTAGGCTCTGCAGTCATACCTGCTTCTGAGGGTCTCCTCTGGTGCTGATGTATTAAGTATATATTTCTCTGTTCTGAGCTAGACTTAGTAAAATATTTATTTAACACCTCCACCGTAAAGTATTTTCTCATTCATAAATCCATGCATGCAAAATAGCTTTAATGTCTCCTGACTAACAATAAGAATAGCAGTGAAAAGATTAGAAAGAGCTATGAACTTGAAGTGAGATTATCTGATGGGTTGAGTTCTGCTTCAACTAGTCAAACTCGAGAGTGAAGCAGTTACTTGGTCTGAGACTTTTTTATTTGCAAAATGGAAGTAATAGAGATCTACCAGAGGAATATTTTCTGAAGACAAAATGAGATAAAAGATTTGAAAGTCCATTGTAAACTCCAAAATGGATTATACATGGAACAGAATGAAATACTAACAATATTACTATTATCCACAATCCAAAGAAGCACATCATTAATCAAATTGTTATGGTCAAAACAAAATAATGGGAAGATGCTTGAAGTGAGATATACTTTTTGGAATCCTTTGAATCACATAAATGATTCCCTAACTCAGCATATTCTAAGATCAACCAACTTCATCCTTGGCTCTTACTGTGTGTCACTTATTTAGACTTTAGTCATTTTTTTAATCATCAGGATTAATAACTCCTGGTTTAATCATTTCTCAGGGTAATTGTAAAACCATATACAATCAACCCTAAGTAAAACTAAAACATTTTGTACACTATAATGTGATGTGCAAATTACAGATTGTGTCTTTATTTATCTATCTTCTTATAGGTTTGACGGTGCTTTCAGAAATCTATCTTAGCTTAGAGCCCTCTACTTGAAAAGGCTTAAAGGCAGTATCCAATATCATATGTACTTTAAATTTGGTATCAAGAAGACTTAAATGAAATATATTTAGTATCAAGTCACTTTCTTTATGTCCCTATGTGCTATGTCAACCATACGGTTCCAGGTCAGAGTTGGCCAAAAGGGAAACCTGCATGTGGTTTGGAAAGCAGAAGTGAAGTAGAGACATTACTTGACTGAAGTCGTTGCAGTCAGACATGATAAAGGCGAACACCATAAGGACAGATGAAGAGGTACCCAGCAAATCCAAGCTTATCTAGGTTCTCTTCTGCTCCACATTCAGCTAGTGCCTGTCTATAGGCTCTGCTGGCCAAAAGCAATCCCTAGCCCTACACCAGAGAATTGGCTGTAGATCCACAAAAGGGTAGCTTTACCTCTGTAGAGACAATAGCTTCTTCCAAGGCAGCAATCTCCACAGATCCTTCAGAAGTCATCCCTTTGCTGTCCACATTGGCTCTGTCCTGTCCACTCACACTAGCATCTGAGACTGACTGATTAGCCACTATTACTGTAACCCCCTAACTTTCACCTTTCAGACTTCCACTTCCTCATTTTCTCCTACATTTGTGTAAATCTAATTTCTAATAAAATTTTTATTTCTAATAGAAACCCCTGATTTCCCTAAAACTTACACTGGTTCTCATTTCTGACTGATCCAAAGATTTCATAATGCCCATGCCTGCTGCAAAGCTCTGGACAGAGTTGTTTACTATCTAAAGCTAAAAATGTAGAACAAAAGCATTAAAAAATGCAATGTCATTCATTTAAAACCAATAGGGATGTCATGTTTTTATTCTAATATATGGGTTTTATTATTTAAAACATGTAGTAGCCAAAGTAAGTATTTAATTCCCTTGGGTCCTGTGAAAAACTTAAGACTTTTGAGTAATGAAAGATCTTAGAAACTACCCACTATTCCCATAGCAGGTAGATGAGGAAACTGATGTCCAGAGATGTCAAGTGATTTGCATGAAGTCCCTCAGAGTCAATGACTGGCAGTTCTGTTATAAGACCTCCTAAACTGTTCCTTTAACTGACGACAGAAGAATGCAAACAATCTTACTCAGTTAATCCACTTAACTCAGAATGGCTATCTATTTTAAATAGCTTCCTTTTCCCATGCATGATCCCGTTCCTTAATCTTCACTCCCCTTTCTCTTTGTCTCCCAAGCTACCAGCTTCTATTCTCTGCAATATGAATTGCTTTTATTTTCCTTGACCTAACTAAATACATACTAAGATTTCTTCTCTCCTCATTTTGGACTTAAATACAAAATAAACAAACTCCTAGTTATATCACACATTCAGTGCATTTCTTATAACGTGCTGTATTAGGAATATCCATCCTGTGTTATCTTTGCTTACAGGTTGTTATTTCAAAGATAATGGAATAGAAGCAAGTTGATGCAGACTGGAGTTTTATGAATAAAACTATCAAATGAATAGAGCATGGAAATCTATTCAAGCAGAGGAAATATACTCCATTATAACAAGATGCCAGTGCCTGTTGATGAGCAACCATCTGAATATAATTGTTAGCACTGAAAGTTTCCAATGCCTGAAATACCTGCAGGCAGGGTTTTCTTAGGGCAGCAGTGGAAAGTTATAGAAATGATGCACTGCTGTCTCAAAACTCATTGGTAATACCACAGCCTTCACCAAAGTTAAATCTTGCTTTGCCTGAGAAAGATTTTCTCAGAACACTTTGCCTGTCTTTCACTTTTTCTTTTGCCCATGTTATTCTTAGGATAGCTTCAATTTATTATAACTAAATAATGGTAAATTTTATAATTTATTTTAACAGTGGTTGTTAACTACAAATTTAATTTTGCACTATTCTGATAACATCTACTACCTCCTTTATGCCATTCTTGATGGAAGGTGTTGGGATATGGAGTGAAAGTCCATTCCACTCTAAATTTTGTGAGAGCAGGAACCTTGTCCTTCTTGTTCACCAGTAATATAGTCTGTGCCTAGCACTCACCTGATACAGAATAAGTACTCAACAAATAAATGATTTTTATTAATTGAATGAATAAATAAAAATTCATTGCAAAATGTTCACAGTCTGGTGAAGCTAAGTATATTTTTTGTAATAAGTGTGATAATAGTGATATAAATGCCTGCTTGCTGGGGCTGAGATGAGGAAAAGTCTAACTGATATGGTTAGTTCAAGAATTCCACTATGGAAAGTAAACTGGAGCCGTTTTGGCCAGCTTGAGTAAGAAACTCTCCTACAATGAAATGGTGAAGAAGAAAGTCACATCCCATCTCAATCTGGCAGAACATGTGAAGAGAAGAATGGTAAAATGTAAAAGGACTCCAGATATGTTGCAGAAAATGCTGCTTCTGGTATTTTTCATTATTCATAGAGACCCCAAAGAGCCACAAAGAGCTGAGATTCCTAAGAATGAATGGCGCTAAAAACTTGGAGAGACTTTACAGAATAGAAGGAGGCCTTGTAATCTGACTCACCAGCCTTGTTGGAGTATATTTAAGCCTCTTCCGAATAGATAAATAAATAAATAAATAAATAAATAAATAAATAAATAAATAACTGGCAAAAAGCCAGCTAACCAAACAAAATAACACCCACTTCATTTAATTACCTATATCTTTACTGGCTTTGTCAATGAGTAAGAGGTTGAATATAGGAGGAACTGGTAAGGCACATAAAGATCTATGTCTTGGGTAAAGAGGCAGAGAGCAAATCAGTATGTTCATGCTAGTGGGCTGCTATAGCATTTTGTATATTTACAACAAGGTCTAAAACTACATACTCTGCCGGTAAATCACAAACATTTTAAATTCAGTAAGAAAATCAAGAATATCTGTAGTAAGAAAAATATGAAGCTTAAATCTAAAATTAAACCCACGAGTATAAACAATTCAACCAAGAGCCAGGTGTTGGATGCAAAATCAACTAAAATTTTAGCGACTTCAGTGGTATTTTAGCTAGCTGAAATCATTTCAGAAGGCTGGAAGGCACAGCTTGCCATATCCAAGAGATTGAGCTTACATCCCATACTTAGAATAGAGCCTTTCCTGGTTATGCTGTTGATATTTTAAGAAACATGACAGCCCCATCTGCCATCCATATGAGAAGTCACTCTTTCCAAGATGTCACTGAATTTATGACTATAACCCTAAACTAACAGGAAAAGGAAATATCATTCTCCCTCATCTCCTTCCAAGAAAGGTTTAATGTGCAAAAGTCTAGCACTCTTTCCAAGAAGATAACCAAAGATTTTTTTTCTACCAATATATACCAAAGTATGTCAATATCCAAAGAAGATAAGAGGTAGAAAAGAGTCTCAGTACCCATGATGATTATTTTTAACCTAAAATTTCCCTGCCAAACCTTCACTAACCACACCATATGCATTATTTTATTTAAGCCTTACAATGACTCTAGGAATTTAGTTAAAGGTATAATCAGTTAAGTAGGTGGAAAAAAAAAAAGTCCCTACAGAAGTTAAGGTACTGGTTCTATCCACAACAATTACAAAGTTACAGAAATGAGATTCAATTCCACATTTTTCTAATGCCAAATTCTATACTCTTAACTATTCTGATATAGTGTCTCTATAATCCCATCACATCTTTGATTACCATTTCTTCACAGTCTCTCTCATGTGTAGCAAGGTTCCTCATTCTTCTATAGGCTAGTTATGGATAGAATTTTGGTTGTCTAAGAATGTGGTTGAGAAAAAAATATGTATCTTTATATTTTTACCAACCTCTAAGGCACGTTAACATAGCTTTACATTAATAATTTAGGCAAAACATTGTAGTAACATCACCAGTACCTCTAACTTTGTCACTAATAGAAACCACAGATATGTTCATATCACTTTACATTGCAAATATCTCAAAATACGTTTGTCATCACCATTTATTGCAATTATGTAATTAGGTTGTTAGGACCTGCCACTAAATCTTGTTATTTATTGCACTAATAAAGAAGCACATACTACGATTATCACTATTTTTAAAATATATTTTGGTTTAACACAAATGCCTTTGAAATCATAATAGTCTTGTTTTACGTTACTCAAAAATTTTCTGAGAAGCGGTACATACGCTTTACTAGATTACCAAAAAAGTGCACAGCACATACAAAACTGAAGAAATTCTGTTCCATAGGACAGTGGTCTCCAACCTTTTTGGCACCAGGGACTAGTTCCGTAGAAGACAATTTTTCTACAGAGGGGGTGGAGGCGGGTATGATTTTGGGATGAAACTATTCCACCTCAGATTTTCAGGCATTAGATTCTCATAAGGAATGCCTAACCTAGATTCCTCACATGCACAGTTTACAATAGGGTTTGCACTCTATGAGAATCCAATGCCACCACCGATCTGATAGGAGGTGGAGCTCAGGCAGTAATGCTTGCTCGCCAGCCACCCACCTCCTGCTGTGTGGTCCAGTTCCTAACAGGCCATGGACCAGTACTAGTCCACAGATTGTGGGTTGGGATCCCCTGCCATAGAATATAATCCAAACTCTGTTATAGGAAATCCAAAACTTTTCATAGAGTCTATTGGACAAGGAGCATTTCTTGACACAAGCTGAGCCCATTAGCGTCTCTCTTAATAATTTTTTTTAAACTAGATTTGGGGATTTCCTCAGCTTTTCTTTGGGGACATAATTCATGAAGATGTTAGACTCTCAACATTCAGTGGCTGTGTTTTCCCCACTGTGGTCAAAAGAGCGTGTGTGTGTGTGTGTGTGTGTGTGTGTGTGTGTGTGTCTGCGCGCGCGCGCGCGGAAAACAAAGTTAACCAACAAAAGAGAAGATTCATGGACCAAGAGACCCAGCAGCATTTCAGCCTGGCTTTAGTTAGACATGAAGGTTGACAGAATTCCTACCTTTCCTATAGTTTAGTTCCTAAGCCCTTCAACTGAGGTACTTCCATATATACTTAATAAATCTAGTCCTTTGCCCAGGATGGTTCAGGTTGGATTTCTGTTACTGGCACCAAAATGACCACCTAGTAATAATCTGCATTTTCAATTGTATATACATGTTTGCCTTTCATTGTAAAGAATGTAAAGAAAGACCCAGATGAGTTGAGACTATTTTTGTCAAGAAGCAGATCAGATTGAACAAGAGTGTCATTCATTCGTTCCTTCATTTTCATTTATTGAAATCTATTCTATGCCAAAAATGATACTAAAATCTCAGAACTGAGAAGCAATGTACCATCTCTGTCCTTAACAGCATCAATAACAATGATTATGTACACATAATAAAGGTTCTGATAAATATATCCACAGCAGGTAATAGAAACACAGACAATAGTTACTTAACCCACCTTGGAGACATCAGGGAAAGGATAGGTAATAAGGCAGGGTTTTCTGGAGCAGATGAACCTGGGAAATATAGACAAATTAGAAATTTCATATCTTTCTGAGGTGGTGCGATTGTGCAACTTGTTTGGTTTTTAATTTCTTTTTAAATTATTTTTAATAGCCATCTTTCAGTGGTTCCATTACTTCATGTGCAAGAATTGACAGGATAAAAATCTCTTGATACTGCTGAGTCACTCAAAGTAGGATTCTCCTTGGCAATTGGTATGTGTCTATCTAGGGAATATGTGACTCCTGAAACCGATCATATTCTCTTTGGCTTTAGCCACTAAACATTTTTTTTTTCTTTTTTTTTTAATTTTTATTATTATACTTTAAGTTTTAGGGTACATGTGCACAATGTGCAGGTTTGTTACATATGTATCCATGTGCCATGTTGGTGTGCTGAACCCATTAACTCATCATTTAGCATTACGTATATCTCCTAATGCTGTCCCTCCCCTCTCCCCCCACCCCACAACAGTCCCCAGAGTGTGATGTTCCCCTTCCTGTGTCCATGTGTTCTCATTGTTCAATTCCCACCTATGAGTGAGAAGACGTGGTGTTTGGTTTTGTCCTTGCGATAGTTTACTGAGAATGATGGTTTCCGGTTTCATCCATGTCCCTACAAAGGGCATGAACTCATCATTTTTTATGGCTGCATAGTATTCCATGGTGTATATGTGCCACATTTTCTTCATCCAGTCTATCGTTGTTGGACATTTGGGTTGGTTCCAAGTCTTTGCTATTGTGAATAGTGCCGCAATAAACATACGTGTGCATGTGTCTTTATAAAAGCATGATTTATAGTCCTATGGGTATATACCCAGTAATGGGATGGCCAGGTCAAATGGTATTTCTAGTTCTAGATCCCTGAGGAATCGCCACACTGACTTCCACAATGGTTCAACTAGTTTACAGTCCCACCAACAGTGTAAAAGTGTTCCTATTTCTCCACATCCTCTCCAGCACCTGTTGTTTCCTGACTTTTCAATGATGGCCATTCTAACTGGCATGAGATGGTATCTCATTGTGGTTTTGATTTGCATTTCTCTGATGGCCAGTGATGATGAGCATTTTTTCATGTGTTTTTTGGCTGCATAATTGTCTTCTTTTGAGAAGTGTCTGTTCATACCCTTCACCCACTTTTTGATGGGGTTGTTTGTTTTTTTCTTGTAAATTTGTTTGAGTTCATTGTAGATTATGGATATTAGCCCTTTGTCAGATGAGTAGGTTGCGAAAATTTTCTCCCATTTTGTAGGCTGCCTGTTCACTCTGATAGTAGTTTCTTTTGCTGTGCAGAAGCTCTTTAGTTTAATTAGATCCCATTTGTCAATTTTGGCTTTTGTTGCCATTGCTTTTGATGTTTTAGACATGAAGTCCTTGCCCATGCCTATGTCCTGAATGGTATTGCCTAGGTTTTCTTCTAGGGTTTTTATGGTTTTAGGTCTAACATGTAAGTCTTTAATCCATCTTGAATTAATTTTTGTATAAGGTGTAAGGAAGGGATCCAGTTTCAGCTTTCTACATATGGCTAGCCAGTTTTCCCAGCACCATTTATTAAATAGGGAATCCTTTCCCCATTGCTTGTTTTTGTCAGGTTTGTCAAATATGAGATAGTTGTAGATATGTGGCATTATTTCTGAGGGTTCTGTTCTGTTCCATTGATCTATGTCTCTGTTTTGGTACCAGTACCATGCTGTTTTGGTTACTGTAGCCTTGTAGTACAGTTTGAAGTCACTAAACATTTTTGAGCCACGCTTTTGACTCACTTTTTGGAATCATTTGAGAACTATGCCAGAGACTTATTGTATTAATTTGCCCTTTGGTTTCATTTTATCTCTTTTCTACTTCCTCCAAGCTGACTTTCATCTTTTTCATCCCTTCATCTTTTGTGTTTTAATCTATGAACATTATGAACATTTTCCTGTCTTACCATGTTGCCTGTTTTATATAAGCAATTACAAAATCTTATTTGGATCTAGAGATACAATAAATAAATGCAGTCATAAACAAAAGTAAACTAGTACTATTTAGTCACTTCCATTGCCTGTCTCTCCCCAGGCTCCATTTAAAATTCTTCTAAGTGATTATCCTTGAGCTTTTTCTCTCCTTCCAAGTGTATTCTCTATGTCATTAGGCTACACATTCAGGTTAAGTCATTCCTAAACAATGAGTATGTTTATATCAAATTTCTTTGCTTCTCAAAAAGTTTCCATGACTCCCCATAGTCTATAAAGCAAAATTCAGCCTTCTTAAATGGATTCAATTCAAGGATTTTTAAGCAATGGACCCACCTTGCCTTTTCAACATAGTCTCTCATTTTCTCCCTTTCCATTATCCCATATTATAGTCCAAATTGATCAATTACTATTTCCTGTTCATGACCCTGTATTTTCATCCCTCTATGTTTTTAATTAAACTAGACCCTGTAATCCCTTTAATATTCATATATCTAAATCATATTTATTTGTCAAGGTCCAGTCCGAATGCAACCATCTTCATTCAGTCCTAATTCTTAATTATTCCCAGTAGAAATGAAATATAATTTCTGAGCTTTATTGATAATTCAGCTATTCCTTCCATTGGCCATTTAACTTATTTTATCTAGTTATATTATTTAATATATACCTTTCTCCCACAATATTAATAGTAGTAGTAGTAGTAGTAGTAGCAGCAATGGCAGTTGAACATTTATCTTATGCCAAACACTTCTAAACATTTCAATTGGATAGCTTATTTATTTCTCACAGCAACCATGTGAGTTAAAAACCATTATTATACCATTTTACAGATGAAGAAACTAAAATAATAACAATTAAGTTGTGTCTCACAAAGGTTACATTTCTAGAAGATGAAATTACTAGCCCTCAAACTTGAGTAGTCTGACTCTAGAACTCATTCTCACCCCTGTTCCACTATTCTCCCTACTGTAATAGACTAAGATCACTGAGAGTTCTGAGTTTGGTACAACTTTGTAGCCTACATAATGTCCAACATCATATTTTGGGTCTAATCAGTGCTCAGTGAAGATAAGTAAAAAAAAAAAAAAATGAGTTAATAAATTATCTTTAGACATTACCAGGGATAACAGCATTTGAGACAAAATGAAACAAAACACAATAGCCCTTTCTACTAAAAACATATTTTGTTCCTTTTTAGTGTCATTATCAGCTATGAATTCAGTATTTTTAAAAAGTTTTTACTGAAGTATGTAAACTAGTAGCTACATTTAATAATCGTTAGTAATATTTATGGCTTTCTTTGCTATTATTATTATTGCTGTCAGTATCACAGTGAATTAGAAAGAAATATGTAGATTCCCAATGCACAACAGAGAACGCTAAGTCTTCATTCAGCTGGCTGAATGATATGGTGAAGATTGTTTTCAAAGCCAGAACTAAAATCAGTGGCTTTTCATTTCCAGGCTGGTGATCAGACCAACAGAGCCCAGGGCAACAACCTAATCTCAAGAATCATACCTGCTTCTTTAACAGAAAACAGAAATGAAGTCCATTCATTACTGGTCTGTGACATATTTGGTAGCATTCAGAAACTCAATTTCTATGATCATCTTTATTCATTTATCTAAAACAGAAGTTGTGATGAAAAAAAAATTGAAGACGATTTATGTGCTTAACTAGTACCAGAAAATTCAAGATGTTATGCAACTTCAATTTTTAAATAGCATTTTCTTCCACCTCAGAATCACAAGCACAGGAAAAATAACCAACCTTTGTTTTGAACTCCCTTGCTTTTGTCATTTCATGGCAAATTCTAAAATGCTTACAGATAACAACTTTGATTCATTCTGACTAGGCAGATGAAGCCAGTCTAATAGCAAATGCTGGTATTCCAACTTCAAAAGATATGTAGTGCTAAGTCATTTCCTATTTAAGATCTATCATCCTTTCTGAAGTATAAAAAATGTTGCATAGACTATACGGACAGAGAGGAAAAATTAAATTTAACAGCTTTCTGCAACAGGCATGCCTTTCTCTAGAGACAACTCCAATTATCTTAACTGTAATAAGAAGTTAATTGTTAATAGCCTTCCTTCTGCCAACTTTCTTCAAGTTCAGTCCCCAAACATGCAGACTGCCTTCAAAGTAAATAAAGATTCATTGCAGGAACAGGGATGCAGGTGGCTCAAGTTGGAAGCAATGACCCAAGGGGTTTATATTAAATTTGATCTCTGACTTTAATTGTGACTCTAAACAGATGATAAATTACCTTTTATTTGAACTCATCAGCTGTCTACTCTCCCCATCTTAGTCCCACTCTCCTCTCCTCTAACCCTTCCTAATATAATTCTCTTTCAGTATCTCCTACCTCTGTTAATGTGACCGTGATCCATTAGTCACTGTGTCCCTTCCGGACCCCTACAAAGTCCCTGTTCAACTGTGCTGGTTCCTCTCCTAATACCTTCCCAGATGCTAAGGAATCAGGTCTTTTCCATACTATTTGTTCTACCACTTCCCTTTCTACTAACAATCACAATCATTGTACCATGCAAACTGGAGGGGGACCTATTCCTTAAACTACAAAGGAACATGTTGCAATGGGAACATCATATTCATCAGTGGCAATATGGCCTCAGCTTGTGAAGGGCTTAGCAAACTACCAGACCTCAATAGCACTCCCTCTTTAAAGACTGCTAAACCTTTATCTTTGGCCAGCACATTTCTGGTCTCTCAAGCATAGCTGAGAAAAGGAACTCAGAACTAGAGTTCTGATAGCACCATGTCACAGAGGTTCATTGTTATGTCACAAACAACTGCCACCACTTTTATTATTTGAGTCAATTTTATCGTTCTCCTAGTATAGGAAGAATACTGCTTAAAATAAACTCTAGCTGCTATTGATTGTTCCTTTTGACCCATCATATAATTACTCTTCAGGGAGATAGAGAGGGAAAGGGAAAGGGGAAGGGAGAGAGAGACAGAGTGAGAGAGAAGGGGAGAGCAAGAGAGAGAATATGATGCAAAGCTAGCTTTTGGCTAGATTTCAGATAGCAGAGAAATTCTGGAATGACTGTTGAGGATGACACACAGAATAGAACATATCTTTTAGATTGATTTAGTACCCTTTAAAGTGAAGGCAAAATAATCCATCAGATATGGAATATTAGAACTTTTTGTCTCATTTCAAAATTTTATTTTGCACGTGTATTGTTTGTATATGCATAGAATATTGATAAAATGGTAAATGTATAATTTATAAATAAATCAATCTATGAATATTAGTGGAGGCTCAAACTTTTACCGACATTGGTAAGCTATTTACAAAGTTTGGAAACTACTGGATTAATACGTTACCCAAAGAACAGAAAGATGCCTAGAGGTACAGTAACATTCCATTTATTCACTTTTGTTGAGCCATTTCACTCACTCCATGGACCCAGAGCCAAAGGCATTTTTTTTCTTTTATATACAATTTAGATTACAAGGATAAAAGGTAGGGTGGTTGGCATTTCTGTCCATAAAAACACTTGCCAAACAATGGAAGCATAATCCTCGGATTTTTACCTTCCTCTAAATCAGAAATCTCATACTCTCCCTAGAATCCTCCCTCTCTGTCACCATCCAAATATTAACTGCTCACCAAGGACTGCTGATTTTTGTGCAAATACTGCCCGCTGTCCCTTCACTCCATTTTCTCTGCAACTTTGCCACAATGCATATGTACACTGTGGCTCTTGTGAATGGTGTGTTCTCTGGGATTGCACATTACATGGTCTTGACTTTTGTATTCGGTGACTGTGTCTGTTACTTCTCTAACTTGAGCACTTACCACTTCTTTTTTTTTAACTTTGAGTACTTATCACTTCTTACCTCAACAACTGCAGTTGTCCTTGCCTTTTATTGCCTTCTAATTCATCTTTCCTAGAAGTATATCTAAAACGCAAAGTTTGATAATGACCCAGAACCACACTTCTAAAATTTTCCTATGACTTACCATGGCCTTCAAGATAAAGTTTGAGCTGCTTTGCAGATAGCCTGTATATTCTACCACCTGAATCTGGGTTTATCTCCCGTCATTACCAATATAATTATACCCTTAAAATACTGAATTTGCTGTAGTGTCCCACACACCACTATGTTTCTTGGGTCTTTATATATTGTGCACTAACTTTCAATTGTCTAGGACGCCCTTCATTCCCCAACCCCAACATTTATTTGCCTAGGTAGCTCCTGTTCTTTCCTCAAGACTCAGCTTGGTTCTCACAGAAGACTTTACCTTAACCTTCACACTAGCCTCGGTTCATCAGACCGCTATTACTTCACTTAATAGATTTATTCTCACATAAAGTATCCATAAGATCAGTTTCTTTGTCAGTCTCTTCCCTGGATTGGAAATTTATTGAAGTCAAGTACCTTATAATTTTTGCATTCCCAGTGCCTAACATATAATGTGAGCATAAAATTATTTACTAAACTGAACTGAATGTGTACTCTTATTTCTTCAGAATGTCATATGCAACAGGGGATTCAGGTATTTACCTAGGGCATCCTTAACCGTATACTCAGACAGCACATCTCTTAGTATTTAGCTAGTCCAGAGCTTACCACCAACAAAATAGAAATAAAATAGGGGAGAAAATTATCCTGTCATTGAAAAAAAGCTCTTTAATAACATCTAGTATTTTCTAAGGAACATGAATTCTGACAATTCGAAGTTTCTTTGTTCTGCTGCACTTTGATGAGTTTGGGATTGCAAGTTGTCCCCAGGAGCTAATAACTAAATTTTTACGCAAAATTGAGGGAAAAGCTGAGCTGAAGAGGACAATGTGTGAAGGAGGAGCAGAGGAGGAGAAGGATGAGAGACATAAGCAAGCCAGCAAATTGGGAATTACATGAGAAAGTGCCTCCCGTCACCCATCCCTTAGCCCTGTCATCTTAAGATTATTAGTTCATAAAATTTGTGACATGAGTATATTTCTGGTGGAAACTGAAGAAAAGGATAAAAAATAAGTTTATGTGTACATAAGAATGAGAGGTAGGGAAGAGCATGAGAGTCAAAGTCCACTGAGATGAGTAGCAATCCTCAGAAATTTGGATTTCTTAGGCATGGAATGAACTGGCACTGAAACCAATCACCTCTAAATCTCTGAGAAGCAGAGAAACCTTGATTAACATTTGGAACCACAGCAGAAAAAAATGAAAGTTTCAATGCAGTATCATAACTCCATGCATTTAAAAAGACATAGCAGAGATACATTGATAAAGGTTTCAAATTAAAAAAATACAATTCTGGCAAAAAGTGAAATTCCTAGGACACCATCAGGTTTCAAAGAATACAGAGATAATGCTGGACCACGTTAACTAGGAAAGACTATGTATGGTAAAAGCAAGATCGAAACTAGGCTCTGAATTATCTGAAGACATGAGTTAATGCACACACTTTAGAAAAGGAATAAGCAGAAGTGCGGAAGTGCAGAAGCAGCAGTTAAAAAAAACAGGTCAAAAAGCAATAGATCAACTAGAAGGTGTATTTGAGACAAATAACATACTTTTCATCCAGAAATGTAGCATCTCACCTCTTTGAACTGTATCAAATAGCTTAGCATTCTGACCAAATGCTTTCATTCAGCTATCAGTGATCTCATTACCAATTTGTATGCTCTAAAAACGAGTCATCCTACTAAGAATTTTTAGGAATAAAAGTACCATGAGCATCTAATACTAATAACTTCAGATTTTCCCTATGAACTTTTATTAGCCACAGTATTTGAATCACTTTGAAGAGAGAACAATTCTTGCTTTTACTATATTTTACAAACTGACCCTAGTGCTTTACACAACATTAAAATCTTTCTAAATCCTCAGTGTCACCAAGGCTCAATTTCTCATATGGGTCCTTGGAAGATGAGGTAACTAGATCATGTTTTATAAAGTTCCATTAAAATTATGAGGACACATCATAGAATATATAGCTGTCACTTCATTAGTACCATAGATGCTCACTGCTTTTTTCAGATAGGCTGAGTTGAACCTTCTTGTTTGTTTCTCATATAAGACAATAGTTCAGAGGCCATAGAAAAGGATTGGCTGGGCTCATATCCATGTTCAATTCCTACTGAGATATGTGATCTTATGCAAGTTATTTCAGTTTTCTCTGCAACTCTTTCCTCATCTGTAAAATTAGGATGCCAATAATAGTACCTATCTTGTTTGTCAGAATTAAATGAGCTAATCCTACTGTATGTGTACTGATGAGTTTGGTTCAGCTGTGAGAAAGAAAGGCCCAGAGAAAGAAGTCCACAGGTCAGCAAGCTGGTATGGTGGCTCCATGGTATCAGGAAGCTAGGCTGTTTCTCTTGTTGATCTACAGCAGGGGTCCCCAACCCCCAGGCCACGGACCATTACCAGTCTGGTCCATGCCTATTAGGGACTGGGCCTCGCAACAGGAGGTGAGCTGCAGTTGAGCAAGAATTACTGGCTGAGCTCCCCTCCTGTCAGATCAGCGGTGACATTAGATTCCCATAGGAGTGTGAACCCTATTGTGAGATGCACATACGAGGGATCTAGGTTGTGTTCCCCTTATGAGAATGTAACTCATGCCTGATTATCTGAGATAGAACCAGTTTAATACTGAAACCTTCTGCTAACACCCCTCAATCTCTGCAAAAAATTGTCTTCCACAAAATCAGTCCCTGGTGCCAAAAAGTTTGGGAAGCACTGCTCTATAGTACTTAGATTCTATTTTCATGGTTATTTCATTATCCTAAGGAGCTGTTGAAATTAGAGTCATCATCTTTGCATTTCAGACAGTAAGAGGAAGGGTCAAAAGAGAGAGTATTAGTTATCTGCAAATTACACTTCTTGGACACCCCACACAAGACCCTCACTATCCTCTCACCAAGCAAAACTTATCACATGATCTACCTATGAAAGAAATTAGGAGAGGAGAGGTAGAGGTTATAATCTTTTAGCTAAATTGTCGTATGTCTGGATTTTTATAAAAATCAGATTTATTTTACTAAAGAAAAAGGGAAAATAAGTAGCAGTCTCTTCTATAGTATGTGAACATTCAATATACTTTGTAGAATATAGGCAGTGCTCAATAAACTCAAGATACTGTATTTTTAATAATCTAATTATTAAGATACAGTAAGTTTTCTCGTTGCTTAACATAGTTAATACAAATTCTAGGTTCTAGGTCCAAAATTCACTCGTTTATTAAACTACAGATAATCTCTTTAATGTTCTCTGTAACTCTAGATTTTAGTTTGTTTGTTTTTTAAGACAGGGTCTGGCTCTGTCACTCAGGGTGGAGTGTAGTGACATAATCACAGTTAACTGAAGGCTTGACCTCTCTGGCTCAAGTGATTCTATCACCACAGCCTCTGGAGTAGCTGTGACTACAGGTGCATTCCACCACACCCGGTTTGTAGAGACAGAGTTTCAGTGTGTTGTGCAGGCTGGTCTCAAACTCCTGGGCTCAATGAATCCTCCCACCTCAGCCTCCCAAAGTGCTAGAATTACAGGCATGAGCCACCATGCTCATCCTAGATCTTCTTTATTTTGGTAAAATTAATACAATGTTTATCTTTTTTTTTTCACTGCTAATTCTCTTCTAGAACCTGTATAATTTTGGTCAAATTATAATTTAGTCTCCATAATTTGGACATAATTCTTATACAATGGGTTTATGCGTACTTTGATTTTTTTGTTTAACTAGGAGGTGTTAAAAAAATTTAACTGAGAGATCATTAGAATGTTATAGCTCCAGTGCCCTGGGTTCATACATAAGCAAACCAAGACCCAACTCAGTGTAAACGGTAAAACAAAACTTAAGCTTAACCAATCAAAAACTACCAGCTAACATCTAACTAGAGACTTGCCAATCATAAACCAGTAATTTAACTAGAGACTTTCCATTTAAACCAATCAAATATTTTCTTTTATTATTTCAATAGGTTTTTGGGGAAACAGGTGGCATTTGGTTACATGTGTAAGTTCTTTAGTGGTGATTTCTGAAATTTTGGTACACCCATCACACGAGCAGTGTACACTGTACCCAATGTGTAGCCTTTATCGCTCGACCCCCTTCCACCCTTTCCCCAAAGTCCGTTGTGTCATTCTTATGCCTTGATATCCTCATAACTTAGCTCCCACTTATGAGTGAAAACATGCGATGTTTGGTTTTCCATTCCTGAGTTATTTCACTTAGAATAATGGTCTCCAATTACATCCAGTTGCTGTAAATGCCATTATTCCATTCCTTTTCATGACTGACTAGTATTTCATGGGGGGTGTGTGTGTGTGTGTGTGTGTGTGTGTGTGTGTCTGTATCACAATTTCTTTATCCACTCATTGATTGATGGACATTTGGGCTGGTTCTGCATTTTTGCAATTGCTAATTGTGCTGCTATAAATATGTGTGTGCAAGTATCATTTTCCCATAATGACTTACTTTCCTCTGGATAGATACCCAGTAGTGGGAGGCTGGATCAAATGGTAGTTCTACTTTTAGTTCTTTAAGAAGTCTCCACACTGTTTCCCATAGTAGTTCTACTAGTTTACATTCCCACCAGCAGTGTAAAAGTGTTCCCTTTATATCACATCCATGTCAATATCTATTAATTTTAATTTTTTCATTATGGCCATTTTTGCAGGAGTAAGGTGGTATTGTATTGTAGTTTTGACTAGCATTTCCCTGATCATTAGTGACACTGAGCATTTTTAAATATGTTCCATGGCCATTGTATATCTTCTTTTGAGAAATGTCTATTGATTTCCTTAGCCCACTTTTTGATGTGATTGTTTTTCTTCTTGCTGCTTTGAGTTCTTTGTAGATTCTGGGTATTAGTCCTCTGTCGAATGTACAGATTGCAAAAATTTTCTCTCACTCTGTGGGCTATTTCCTTTGCTGATTGTTTCTTTTGCCATTCAGAAGCTTTTTAGTTTAATTAAATCCCATCTGTTTATCTTTTTGTTGCATTTGCTTTTGGGTTCTTGGTCACGAAGTCTTTGCCTAAGCCAAAGTCAAGAAGGGTTTTTCTGATGTTATCTTGTAGAATTTTTATGGTTTCAGGTCTTAGACTTAAGTCCTTGATCAATCTTGAGTTGATTTTTCTATAGGGTGAGACATGAGGATCCAGTTTTATTCTTTTACACATGGCTTGCCAATTATCGCAGCACCATTTGCTGACTAGGATGTCCTTTCCCTACTTTATGTTTTTGTTTGCTTTGTTGAAGACCAGTTGGCTGTAAGTATTTGGCTTTATTTCTGGGTTCTCTATTCTGTTCCATTGGTCTATGTGCCTATTTTTATGCCAGTAGCATGCTGTTTTGTTGACTATGGTCTTATAGTATAGTTTGAAGTCAGGTAATGTGGTGCCTCCAGATTTGTTCCTTTTGCTTAATCTTGCTTTGGCTATGTGAGCTCTTTTTTGGTTCCATATGAATTTTAGGGTTGTTTTCTCTAGTTCTGTGAAGAATGATGATTGTTCTGTCTAGTTCTGTGAAGAATGACAGTGGTATTTTGATGGGAATTGCATTGAATTTGTAGATTGCTTTTGGCCATATGGTCATTTTCACCATATTGATTATACCCATCCATGAACATGGGATGTGTTCCCATTTTTTGTGTCATCTGTGATTTCTTTCAGCAGTGTTTTGTAGTTTTCCTTGTACAGGTCTTTCACCTCTCCTTGGTTAGGTATATTCCTAAGTATTTTATTTTATTTTATTTTATTTTATTTTATTTTATTTTATTTTATTGCAGCTATTGTAAAGTGGGTTGAGTTCTTGATTTGATTCTCAGCTTGGTCACTGTTGGTGTATAGCAGAGCTACTGATTTGTGCATATTAATTCTGTATCCTCAAACTACAGTTCTAGTAGCTTTTGGAAGGAGATTCTTTAGGGTTTTCTAGGTATACAATCATATCATCAGCAAACAATGACAGTTTGACTTTCTTGTTACTGATTCAGATACCCATTTCTTTCTTTCTCTTGTCTGATAGCTCTGGCTAGGAATTCCAGCACTACGTTGAAATGAATTGGTGACAGTGGACATCCTTGTCTTGTTCCAGTTCTCAGAGAGAATGCTTTCAACTTTTCCCTGTTCAGTATTATGTCAGCTGTGGGTTTGTAATGATGGTATTTATTACTTTAAGGTGTGTCCCTTCTGTGCTGATTTTGCTGAGAGTTTTAATCATAAAGTGATGCTAGATTTTGTCAAATGCTTTTTATTCTTCTACTGAGATGATCATCTGATTTTTGTTTTAAATTCTGTTTATGTAATGTATCACCATTATTGATTTGCATGTATTAAATCATCCCTGCATCCCTGTTAGGAAACCCACTTAATCATGGTGGATTATCTTTTTGATATGTTGTTGGATTCGGTTAGCTAGTATTTTGTTAAGGATTTTTGCATATGTGCAATATTTGTCCGTAGTTTTTTGTTGTTGTTGTTGTTACCTTCTTTCCTAGTTTCGGTACTAGAGTGAACTGGCTTCACAGAATGATTTAGGGAGGATTCCTTCTTTCTCTATCTCATAGAATAGTGTCAATAGGATTAGTACCAATTCTCCTTTGAATGTCAGATAGAATTCAGCTGTGAATATGTCTGGTCCTGGACTTTTTTTGGTTGGCAACTTTTTTTTATTACCATTTCAATCTCACTGCTTGTTATTGGCCTGTTCAGGATTTCTGTTTGAGTTTATCTAGGAGGGTTGTATATTTCCAGCAATTTATCCGTCTCCTTTAAGTTTTCTATTTTATGTGCATAAAGGTATTGTTCATAGTAGCCTTGATGATCTTTTGTATTTCTGTAGCATCAGTTCTAACATCTCCCATTTTGTTTCTAATTGAGGTTATTTGGATCTTCTGTCTTATTTTCTTGATCTTGCTAATAATCTATCAATTTTATTCATCTTTTCAAAGAACTAGCTTTTTATTTCATTTATCTTTTGCATTTTTGGTTTTAATTTCATTTAGTTCTGCTCTAATCTTTGGTATTTCTTTTCTTCTGCTGGGTGTAGACTTGGTTTGTTCTTGTTTCTATAGTTCCTTGAGGTACGACCTCAGATTGTCTATTTGTGCTCTTTCAGACTTTTTGATATAGGCATTTAAGCCTATAAACTTTCCTCTTAGCACAGCCTTTGCCATATTCCAGAGGTTTTGATAGGTGGTGTCACTATTATCGTTCAAAGAATTTTTTAATTTCCATATTGATTTCATTGTTGACCCAATGATCATTCAGGAGCAGGTTATTTAATTTCCATGTGTTTGCATGGTTTTGAGGGTTCCTTTTGGAGTTGATTTCCAATTTTATTACACTGTAGTTAGAAAGAATACTTGATAGAATTTCAATTTTCTTAAATTTATTGAGACTTGTTTTGTGGCCTATCACATGGTGTATCTGGGAGAATGTTTCATGTGTTTATGAATAGAATGTATGTTCTCCAGTTGTTGGGTAGAATGTCCTGTAAATATACTTTAAGTCCACTTGTTCTAGAGTATAGTTTAAATCTATTGTCTCTTTGTGGATTGTCTTGATGTCCTGTCTCGTGCTGTCAGTGTAGTATTGAAGTCCCCCTCTATTATTGTGTTGCTCTGTATCTCATATCTTAGGTCTAGTAGTAATTGTTTTATAAATTTAGAAGCTTCAATGTTAGGTGCATATGTATTTAGGATTGTGGTATTTTCCTGTTGGATAAGCTCTTTCATCATGATATAATGCCCATCTTTGTCTTTTTTAATGGCTGTTGCTTTAAAGTTTGTTTTGCCTGATATAAGAATAGCTACGTCTGCTTGCTTTTGGTGTCCATTTGCATGGACTACCTTTTTCCACCCCTTTACCTTAAGTCTATGTGAGTCCTTACATGTTAGGTGAGTCTCTTGACGACAGCAGGTACTTGGTTGGTAAATTCTTATCTATTCTGCCATCCTGTTACTTTTTAGAGAGCATTTAGGCCATTTACATTCAATGTTAGTATTGACATGTGAGGTGCTATTCTACTCATCATGTTATTTGTTGCCTGAATACCTTGGTTTTTCTTTTTTCATTGTGTTGTTATATAGGTCCTGTGAGATTTATGCTTTAAGGAGGTCCTATTTTGGTATATTTTGAAGATTTATTTCAAGAGTTAGAGCCCCTTTTAACAGTTCTTCTAGTGCTGGCTTGGCAGCGGGAAGTTCTCTCAACTTTTTTTTTTGTCTGAAAAACACTGTATCTTTCCTTCATTTATGAAGCTTAGTTTCAATGGATACAACATTCTTGGCTGACAATTGTTTTGTTCAAGGAGGCCAAAGATAGGGCCCCAATCTCTTCTAGCTTGTAGGGTTTCTGCTGAGAAATCTACTGTTAATCTGATAGGTTTTCCTTTATAGGTTACCTGGTGCTTTTGCCTCACAACTCTTTAAGATTCTTTCCTTCACCTTCACTTTAGATAACCTGATGACTATATGTCTAGGTGATGATCTTTTTGTGGTAAATTTCCCAGGTGTCCTTTGAGCTTCTTCTATTTGGATGTCTATTGGGTAGTGCAAAAGTTATTACATTTTCTGTCATTCAAAGTAATGGCAAAAACCTAAATTACATTTGCACCAACCTAATAGATCTCTAGCAAGACTAGTGAAGTTTTCCTTGACTATTCCCTTAAATATGGTTCCTAACCTATTAGATTTCTCTTCTTCCTTAGGAACACCAATTATTCTTAGACTTGGTCGTTTAACATATTCCCAAATTTCTTAGAGGCTTTGTTCATTTTTAAAATTCTTTTTTGTCTTTGTTGTTATATTGAGTCAATTCAAAAACTTTATCTTCAAGATCTGAAGTTCTTTCTTCTACTATTCAATTCTATTGCTGACACTTTCCAGCATATTTTGCATTTCCCTAAGTGTGCCCTTCACTTTCAGAAGTTGTGATATTTTAATTTATGCTATCTATTTCACTGAAGATTTTTCCCTTCATGTCTTGTATCTTTTTTACATTTCAGTTGGAATTCACTTTTTTTCTGGTGCCTCATTGATTAGCCTAATAATTGATCTTCTGAATTATTTTTTCTGGCAATTCAGGGATTTCTTCTTGGTTTGGATCCATTGCCAGTGAGCTAATGTGATCTTTTGGGGGTACTAATGAACCTTGTTTTGTCATGTTATCAGAATTATTTTTGTGTTTTTCTCAATTGCTCATTTGTGTAGAATATGTCAGAGGTAATATCTGGGGCTCAAGGGCTTCTGTTCAGATTATTTTGTTCCATGCTCCCTTGATATAGTGCTCCCCCATTCCCCTAGGGATATGGCTTCCTGGGAGCTGAACTGTAGTGATTGTTATTTCTCTTCTGGATCTAGCCACTCAGTGGGGTTACCAGGTTCTGGGCTGGACTGGGGGGGGTGTCTGCACAGAGTCCTGTGATATGAACCATTTTCAGATCTCTCAGCTGTGTATAGCAGCACCTGCTCCAGTGGAGGTGGCAGGAGAGTGATATAAACTCTGTGAGGGTCCTTGTAGTTTTGTTTATTGTACTAGTTTTCTGTTGGTTGGCCTCCTGCCAGGAGGTGGTTCTTTCAAAGACAGCATCAGCTGTGGTAGTATAGGGGGAGTCAGGCTGTGGGTGGGGTCCTAGAGCTCCCAAGAGATTATGTCTTTTTGTCTTTGGAGTTTTTCAACTATTTACCAGGGCCTGCAGGAGCAATCCACTTCCTTCCCAAATATTTCATTTGTCTTGCTTTTACAAACACCTTGTAGAAGCTTTCCCCTCCCCTTTTCTCAATGAAGCCTAAACTGCTGTGGTTTGGTGCTGCCCAATTCATGATTTGTTGTCTGCTCAAATAAATTCTTTAAAATTTTAATGAGCCTAAATTCGTATTTTAACAGAGGTAACTAAAAAATATCTTTTCACTTTTACTGTATTTTCACATCTCAGTTCTTAAAACAATGGCTAAGCCCATGTTGCTACCTTAAAAATAATATAGTTAAAATAATTCAATCTTTGATATTAAATCCATGCAGTGATAGGATCTTTATTCTAATCAGTAATCTTCATTGTGTCTCTCCTGTATGTGTGAAAATACTTTGAAAGCATACAGTATCCTGACTGACCATAGGGTAGTTTATAAAAGATTTTTGTTAATTTATTTTTTTCAAAAATCCTTCAATCATTTTTTTCTACAACCTCATTGTTATGTTATAAATTACACACAAACTGTACTAAGAGTTTCAAATAGTCACATGAGAATCAAATAAATATTTCATAGGTGTTAGAAGAAATATCTTAGACAAATTGAACTTAACAAAGTTTAATTCAGCAAAGAATGATTCGTGAATCATAGTGCTCCCAAACCAGAATGGGTTCAAAGAGACTCCAGTGCTGCCATGAGATCAAATAAAATTTATGGACAGAAAAAGGAAAGTGACGGACAGAAAATGGAAGTGCAATGCATAAACAGCCGGATTGGTTAGAGCTCAGTATTTGCCTTATTTGAATGCAGTTTTCATAGTTGGCCACTTTTGGTTGTCCAAAACTCAATGACTGAAACAAGAGTAGACCACAGTCAGTTTACACATCCAGTTAGGTTATAGTTCACTATGTACAGAGCAACCT
The DNA here is from genome assembly GCF_028878055.3 of Symphalangus syndactylus. Lineage (NCBI taxonomy): Eukaryota > Metazoa > Chordata > Mammalia > Primates > Hylobatidae > Symphalangus > Symphalangus syndactylus. Next base: position 26,594,516 of record NC_072428.2, on the reverse strand, counting down.
TTAGGCCATACTTAAAATATGTAAGGAGACAGCCACTATGTGCAGAGAAACCTTTAGGCCATACTTAAAATATATAAGGAGACAGCTTTAGGCTAAACTTAACATAGGTCATTGGAATAATTAAAATCATAAATCCACGTTCTGGATCCAATGAATAGCTATCTCATTTTCATTATGCAGAATCCTAATACTTTTTAGTATTAATATCAACCTAAAAATAGATTTTGCCTCAAAAGGATCCAGTGTAACCATTGCTTTGAAAAAATAAGAAAATGGTCATTTGGAAAGAATATGTATTTGTTATCCAGTTTATCCAATTTCCATACAAAATATTTATTCATAAATTTATAGTACAATATCATGGTTTGAGTATGACAAATAACCAAAAGAAAATAGTCATGCTTATGAATGATTAGCCTACAAATGTGATAACATTCTTCCTGAACAAACACAAAAGTCCAGGCTTCAAATTTGGTTTTTTGCCCAATAAACTTGTTATTTAGGATGTGATTAATTTACCATTACTTCAACATCACTCAGTCATATGAATCACACATTTAGATTAAAAACTTGCCTGAAATGAATTGTTGAAAAAGTTGAGGTCTCAAAGCAGCAAAATCACTTGAAATTCAATCAATAGTATCTTCAGTAATTGAAGCACTTGTTCCAGTTGAGAATAAAGATGCTCTAAAAATTGCGTGGTTACCTTTGCTATGTCTTGCTCTGGGAATGAAATGACTTTGCAACACAAAGTCATTTAGGCAAGAATTGGGGTTCATGTTTAGAATGGCCAGAAGTATCAAAAAATAGACTTTTATAAGTCTGTGATCCAAAGATTAGTTTTGTTATCAGAAAACTAACTACAATGACGGTTGCTGATGTTTAAATAACTTACTATAAATATGTTAGAGTTTATAGACATATTCTTTAAAAATTGGGGGGAAGAATAATGAATAGAATTAAACAGGAAAATGGGCTATGAATATTTTTGTAAGACAGGTTTAGAAAAGATAAAGGAAGGCAAAGCAAACCGTTTTCAACTCAGGACTTGAAATCCTGAGTTGGTAACTGAGAATAAACTAATGTACACATAAAGGGCAGAAAAGCGTATAAAACAAGCTTTTATGGTGTTTTCTGCTGTGTTTTTATGTATTCTGTCATAAAGTATCTAATTCTGTAAATTAGAAAAATATTTTGAAAAACATACTTTAGTGGACATGATTATTTCTATTTTCGCTGAAAAGATTTTTTTCAAAACAGAATTGCCTATTTTTTTTCCGATTTTAAGAAAATAATCTAAAATCATGGAACCTATAAGACATGACCTATAAGAAAAGTCAGTTAACTATTTATGAAAGAATATAAGCAATGGATCACAAGATCAAATCATCCTTCTACTGAGTATAGGTTCTGTGTTTTAGATATTTATCAAAAAATGGCAGGTATGAAAGATGAGTTCTCTTGCCTGTGGTCAGATCCAGTAGTGTACTGGAGCTGCCAGTGCTGAATACCACTAGCCAAGTGTTAAATTTTTAGAAATTTGTCCAACGAATTTTTAAACACAGCTACTTTTTTTAATCATGTAAGATTACAATTAAAAATTTTAAAAACCAAAGGTAATAAATACTCAAAATTCATCACTTCCTAAGTGTATTTGACTACCAACTATGTCGTTGAAGTTATTTACATCCACGTTATCTGTATGATAAATACTATATAATGGTAAATTCCATGCATTTTTCCTAATTGCATGTTCAGTGATGGTAAATTCATAGCTTGAAACTGGCCATGCTGTATTTACATCATGAAAATCAGCAAATGCTATGAATCAAAGCTTGATTTACTATGTTGTTGTCTGTATTTAATGTGGTAGAAAATGTTAATATGAATATTAAATATAAAACTGGGTTATGTCTCTAGCTGTTACATTATAAATTGCACAAAAAATAAGAAAATATTACTCTTGTATTCAAAAATGATTATTTAATTCAGCAAAGAAATCATTTGTATGCTTGAAGAACAAATAATCATAAGAAACGTCTTCCAGCCAGGCGCGGTGGCTCAAGCCTGTAATCCTAGCATTTTGGGAGGTCGAGGTGGGTGGATCACGAGGTCAGGAGTTCGAGACCATCCTGGCCAACATAGTGAAAGCCTGTCTCTACTAACAATACAAAAAAATTAGCAGGGCATGGTGGCAGGCGCCTGTAATCCCAGCTACTCGGGAGGCTGAGGCAGGAGAATGGCGTGAACCCGGGAGGCAGAGCTTGCAGTGAGCCAAGATGGTGCCACTGCACTCCAGCCTGGGGGACAGAGCCAGACTATGTCTCAAAAAAAAAAGAAAAAGAAAAAAAAAAAAAAGAAACGTCTTCCTTCCTTCACTTTTACCTTACTCATTTAAGTCAATGAAAAAATCAACATTCATGTTGAGGCTACACTCATTTATCAATGTCATGAGTGATTCCTTTTGTCAAATCTCATAGTAAACAAGTGTTTATTTGTAGTCTGATTTTGTCAGTTCATTGTTTAATTGCAACCATAGTTTGGCTACCAGTAAAAGAGTTTAACAAAACCAACAAAAGCATTATTTCAGAATCAGTTGATTATATGTAATGTACAATAGGAAATATTGTATATTTTATTATTTGTAAATTTCATGCTATACAGCCTTTATATCATTATAGTATAGATTTGAGTATACATATATATTTGTTATTTTATCAGTTACTATTGTTAGACATCTCCAATACACCACTATCAATATCCAAGTTATAGATCATTTCTTTAAAAATATCCTAACCCAATAACTCAGTATGGCTTGGTACTCCAAGAATTTAGCCAATTTATTTGTGAATCTATATTTTTAACCTACATTTCCTCTTGCACTTAGTGAGATCCGCTATTATTGTATAGATTATTGCTTCCTTTGGATTGACTGAAAAACTTTAGCATAGTATTTTTAAATATGATGAATTTATTTCATCCTACTCATCTTTTGTCCACTCATGGCTCTATTCAACTCAGTCACATCCCCTTTCTGCTTCCATTACCACAAAATGAAGATTCTTCACTCAACTGCTTAATTAAAGTGTTTTCCCAGATTATCCACTGATACTTTCACGATCTGGAATCTATAAAGCCAAGAGAAACTCATGCCAATTTCAGAGGCATCAGTAATAAGAGGTAAGTTTTACTCTCAATCCTGCACCACAGATTGCAAAGGCAGATGAATAAAATGATCAAGGTCCAAGCATAAACAAGAACCCAGTAGGAATGGAAAAGGAAAATAATAAGAGTACTGGGAAACGATCAAGAAAACATTCTATTATCTGTAGATTAGAATTAACGTTTTTCCAAATTGAGGTGCATCCGTAAGTAACTGGCTGTAAGTATGAGCTTCCTTCATTCTTCAAATATGTAGCAACCGCCTACAATATGTCATGTACTGTGCTAGGTGCTGGAGATACAACAGTGAGCAGTATATAATCTTAGTGCCTGCTTTCAGGGCACCTACATTCTAAAAGTGAGAGGGACGACTTCTTTGTCATCTTGCCTCTTAGGGAAGCATTTTTATTTCCTATTTCTATTGCAGCATTTGTGCTTTCATTGGCCTTCCTCAGACCTGCAGTATCCAAGAATATTTACAGAAATGTCTTGACTTCAAATATTTCTATAAATACCAACCACCTCCCTAGTTATTCTTTTAACCACACTTATCTTCTACTGCTGTGCCTCAGACATGCCAGCCATACTCCAATAGTAGGGACTTTGCACTAGATATTTCCTGTGCTTGAAAGTTCTTACTCTAGATGTTCACATGAGTGACTTCTTCATATTTTTAAAATCTTAGTTCAGTGTCACCTTCTTAGTAAGTCTTACCCATGTTAATAAGGCCTTCCTTTATAAGATCTGCTACCTGTGATGATTATTATATGTGTCAAATTGGCTAGGCTATGGTGGTCAGCAGTGTGGAAAACACTAGTCTAGATGTTGCTGTGAAGGCATTTTGTAGATGTGATTGACATTTGTGATCAGCTGACTTTAAGTAAAGGAGATTACCTTTGATAATATGAGTGGAACACATCCAATCAATTGAGGCCTTAAGAGCAGAAGCTGACATTTTTCTGGAGAAGAAGGAGTTCTACCTTAAAACTCTAACATAGCTCTGCTTGAGTGTTGCAGGAAGTCAGGGACCCCAAACAGAGGGACCGGCTGAAGCCATAGCAGAAGAACATAAATTGTGAAGATTTTATGGACATTTATTAGTTCCCCAAATTAATACTTTTATAATTTCTTACGCCTGTCTTTACTGCAATCTCTGAACATAAATTGTGAAGATTTCATGGACACTTATCACTTCCCCAATCAATACCCTTGTGATTTCCTATGCCTGTATTTACTTTAATATCTTAATCCTATCATCTTCATAAGCTGAGGAGGATGTATGTCGCCTCAGGACACTGTGATGATTGCGCTAACTGCATAAATTGTTTGTAGAGAATGTGAGTTTGAACAATATGAAGCTGGGCACCTTGAAAAAAGAACAGGATAACAGCAATGTTCAGGGAACAAGGGAGATAACCTTAAACTCTGACTGCCAGTGAGCCGGGTGGAACAGAGTCATATTTCTCTTCTTTCAAATGCAAATGGGAGAAATATCACTGAATTCTTTTCCTCAGCAAGGAACATCCCTGAGAAACAGAATGTGTCCCTGAGAGGAAGCCTCTAAAATGGCTGCCTTGGTGGCAGCTGTCTTTAACGGTCATAGCTATGGGATGAAATAAGCCCTGGTCTCCCATAGTGCTCCCAGGCTTATTAGGAGGAAGAAATTACCACCTAATAAATTTTGGTCAGACCAGTTGTCTGCTCACAAACCCTGTCTCCTGACAAGATGTTATTAATGTGAATGCATGCCTGAAACTTCATTAGCAATTTTAATTTCATCCCGGTCCTGTGGTCCTGTGATCTCAGCCCGCCTCCATTTACCTTGTGATATCTTATTACCTTGTGAAGCATGTGATCTCTGTGACCCACACCCTATTCATACACTCCCTCCCCTTTTGAAAATCATTAATAAAAACTTGCTGGTTTTATGGCTCAGGGGGCATCACGGAACCTGCCGACATGTGATGTCTCCCCCAGACACCCAGCTTTAAAATTTCTCTCTTTTGTACTCTGTCTCTTTTATTTCTCAGACCGGCCGACACTTAGGGAAAATAGAAAAGAACCTACATGAAATATCGGGGGTGAATTTTGCCCGATATTGAGTTTCTGGCCTGCTGGCCTATCCTACATATTTTAAACTTTCCAGTTCTGACAATCATGTGGGTCAATTTCTTAAAATATATCTCTGTACATATATATGTATGTAATATTAATGTATATACTGTATACACACATATGCATATATAACAAATTTTATATCCAATTATACCAATAGTATATAAAACCAATTATATACATAAAACCAGTAGAATATGTACCATGTAAATAGACTATATACTAATTACATACATAAAACCAATAGAATATATACCATGTCTAAACATACAGTTAGATAAAAGGCGTAAGTTCATTTTTTTGTTTTGTTTTGTGAGTAATAAGGCTGTTTATTTCACCTGGGTGCAGGCAGGCTGAGTCCAAAAAGAGTCAGCGAAGAGGGATAAGGATGGGGCCGTTTTATAAGATTTGGGTAGGTAAAGGAAAATTACAGTCAAAAGAGGGTTGTTCTCTGGCCAGCAGGAGTGGGGGTCACAAGTTGCTCAGCGGGGGAGCTTTTCAGCCAGGACGAGCCAGGAGAAGGAATTTCACAAGGTAATGTCATCAGTTAAGGCAGGAACAGGCCATTTTCACTTCTTTTGTCATTCTTCAGAGGCCATCTGGATGTATACGTGCAGGTCACAGGGGATACAATGGCTTAGCTTGGGCTCAGAGGCCTGACATTCCTGTCTTCTTACATTAATAAGACAAATAAAATGAAATAGTGGTAAAGTGTTGGGGTGGCGAAAATTTTGGGGGGTGGTATGGAGAGATAATGGGCGATGTTTCTCAGGGCTGCTTCGAGTGGGATTAGGGGCGGCATGGGAACCTAGAGTGGGAGAGATTAAGCTGAAGGAAAGTTTTGTGGTAAGGGGTGATATTGTGGGGTTGTTAGAAGAAACATTTGTCATGTCAAATTATTGGTTATGTCCTGGATACGGTTTTGTATGAATTGAAAAACTAAATGGAATAAGAGAAGGAGAAAAACAGGTATTAAAGGATTAAGAATTGGGAGGACCCAGGACATCCAATTAGAGAGTGTCCAAGGGGGATTCAATGTAATTGCTTGTTTGGTTAGTGAGTTTTTGGGCTCTATTCTTGACAGAGTCCTTTTTTTAAGTTGGAGGCTGAGCTTGGTGAGGTGTGTTTTTAAAGACCATTAGTCCATTGTAACTTTCATAAAGATTGAGGACAGGTAAGGAATATGAATTTTCCACTGAATACCAAGAGGCTGAGAAACTGCTTGGGTGATTTGACTAGTAAAGGCCAGTCCGTTATCGGACTGTATAGAGGTGGGAAGGCCAAACCAAGGAATTATGTCTGACAGAAGGGAAGAAATGACTGCGGTGGCCTTTTCAGACCCTGTGGGAAAGGCCTCTACCCATCCAGTGAAAGTGTCTCCCCAGACCAAGAGGTATTTTAGTTTCCTGACTTGAGGCATGTGAGTAAAGTCAATTTTCCTGTCCTGGGAGGGGGCAAATCCCTGAACTTGACGTATAGGGAAGGTGGGGGGGCCTGAACAATCCCTGAGGAGTAGTAGAATAGCAGATGGAACACTGAGAAGTGATTTCCTTAAGGATAGACTTCCACGATGGAAAGGAAATGAGAGGTTCTAAGAGGAGGGCTAGTGGCTTGTAACCTACATGGAAGAAGTTATTAAATGACAACAGAACAGAATGGGCCTGTGAGGCAGAAGGAAATATTTTCCTTGGTCTAAGAACCATTTGCCTTGTGTGGGAAGAGATTGATAGGTGGAAGTTTTAGTGGGGGAGTAGGTGGGAGTGGCCAGATGAGAAGGAGAAAAACTGCCATAAGGGATAGAAGTTAGAACGCTAGCAGCTTTTTTTTTTTTCTTTTAGCTACCTTATCAGCATAAGCATTGTCCTGAGCAATGGGATCTGATGAAAAGCTGTATGTTCTAGCATTCAATAGTACAGTAGGAAAATTGTAGTTAATTAATGTATATTTCAAAATAGAAGAATTGTAATGTTCCCAACACAAAGACAAATGTTTGAGTGGATAGATACCCCATTACTCTGATTTAAATATTAAACATTCTATACATATACCAAAATATCACACATATACCAAGAACATGTACAACTATTATTTAATCAATAAAAATTACAAAAAAGACATTTTGATTACCAGTAATAAAAGCTTACACTGGTTTAGGCAGAACGATATCCATTTCTGTTGGTTTCTCACACTGAAGTCAGATCTCTCACTCTTTAATAGGACATTGGCCACCACTATCTCCATGTATGGCAACTTTATTTGGGATGGGAAGCAAAAAGGTTTTCATATTTTATTCTGAAAAGTTTTGGATTTGAGCTATATATATATGAATCCCATTGAACTGGCTAGTTTTGCATTCCCATCCCTCAACCTGTCACTGAAGCCAGGGTAGTAAGATATTCTTATTGGCCAAGCCTACACAATATGACCATTCTCAGTACAGGATTGAGGATAGCCTAGCTCCATCCAGAAACATAAGCTGAGAGATAAGGATGGGTGTATTTCTCACTTTTTACTAAAACAGTCCACTCTTCACTCTACCTCCTTCAGGAAATCCAGGCTCTTAAACACAACAGAAAACCATTATCTACAAAAATAGAAAATGCTGCTAATTTTAGTTTGTAATTTTTTTTTCCTGAGAGGCAGCCAAGCACAATGTGAAAGCCCATGACCTGGAAATCATGAATGTCAGGTACTAGTTCTGGCTCAGCTGACATCTAAATACATGAATTTCTGTAAGTCCTGCTTCAGGTTCTAGAAATAACACACTGGAGACCAAATCTCAGCTATAACACTTTTTAGGTAATTGGGTGATGTTATTGATTGAATTATGCCCCCAAAAAAGATATGTCCAAGTCCTAATTCTTAGCACTTACAAATGTGACTTTATATGGAATTATAGTCTTTGCAGACATAATCAAGTTAATATTAGGTCATTAGGGTGGGCTGTAAGCTAAGATCACTGATGTCCTTAGCAGTGACAACAGAGATATAGACACGAGGAGAATGCCATGTGACAATCAAAAAAAAAAAAAATTGCAGGTACGCATATATTGGAGGAATGCCAAAGATTGACTACCACCACCAGAAGCTATTAGAAAATGTAAGGAAGGATTCTCCCCTACAAGTTCCAGAGGGGCATGGCACTGCTAACACCTTGACCTCAGACTTCTAGCTTCAAGAACTGTAAGTTTCTGTTATTTCAAGCCACTCAGTTTGTGGTATTCTGTTATAGCAGCCCTTGGAAACTGGGAATATTCCTAAATTGTTGAAGCTCCAGTTTCCTCAAATACACAATAGGAGAATATTATTACCAACTTCATTAGATCACTGAATTAATGTACATTAAGAGTTTAACATTGGATCTAGTACAAAATAGATACAAAATAAGTGGAAATTGTTTAACTCAACGTTATTAATTTTAAAAACTCACTCCTTGCAACTTCACATGTTTCAGGGGGTCTCAACCTATAAATAACCTTGTAAATTAGACAGAATGGAAATTCTTACATCTGTTTTACATATGAGGTATTGGAAACCGAAATATATTCACATAATATATCCAGGTTTACACAGCCACTTCCTGATGGAGACAGGGTTCAATCTTAAGCATTTTGAATGTAATTGGATATTTCTTTACATGTAGAAAAATATGTCTTAAAGTAACATGAGTCTTTTTATCCTCCAGCATTAAGGGTCTATATTTCTGAATATCTTCTATACTTATCACTAAGTGAATTATAATTATTAATTTATGGGTTCCTGTAACAATCACCCAGGCAACTCCATGCCCATTTCTCAGGAAAGGAAACAAAAGTTCAGAGAGAGGAGTTATCTACTCAAAGTCACACAACTTGTAATGGCAGACACAGGATTCCAGATTTCTTACATTTCTAGCTGGTGTACATTTCATTTCCTCCCACTGTCCTCATACACAAAAAAATAAACTAAGATTGTTTTTATGCTTTTGGCTGTGCATAATAAGTTAGTATCATTTATCATGTGCACTTTGGACAATTCAATTCCAAGTTCTTCCAATATTCATTTGAATATATCAAGGTAATTTTTAATTCTTTTTAAAGACCCACTCCTTGCCTGCCTAGTGTCATTAAAAGGGAGACTACTTATCACAATATTTAGCAGAACAAAATGACACTAACATAAATGGTGCTGTCTTCTTTAAGGGACAACTTCCAAATGATTCACTAGCAGCTCTGATCTTTAAGCTCTGGATCTTTGGGTGACACACAGTTCCACTCAGCAGCTTTGCTCAGGAAAACAAAAGAGGTATGATCACAGAGTCATGTAAAGTATCCAGAGTAAAATGGGATTTAAAATCTGTGAAAATGGTGTGCAAGAAAGAGAAGACAGAACAAAAGAGTTCTGACTCACAGAACCAGACATTCAGATTAAAAAATAGACATGAGTTCACTTCTGAAGGTGCTAAGAGAAATGTCACCACCCTCTAATGCCCTGATGATGGTTTCCTTTTGGCTTCAATAAACAACTGAAATTACAAAGATCCTGTGACAATGTGATAACCACGTAGTGCAAGTAGCATGTGCTCTTAAATGCTATTTATTGCAACATATTTTACCGGAAAATGTCATTTCCTATCAAACTTTACCAGTAAAGAGAGTCAGGATGACAGAAACAAAGAAGGAAAGGAACACATGTGGTGAGTCCACAACAGGCATTAGCTGAGCATCTACTTTTGCAAGTTATTATTCTAAGCTCTTCAGATGCAGCATGGAATAGAGCCAAGTTCTTGCCCTTGCAGAGCTTTTATCCCAGGGTAGTGTCTACTATGTGCCAAGGGTTTTATGAATGTTATATCATTTAATCTTCATTAACTCTATCATGGTAGGTATAGTGCAGATGGTTTTTGCTTTTGTTGTTTGACTGTTTGACATTTATTTCTCCTTCTTGTGGCAAACATCCTTTTTAGGAAATTACCTCTCATCCATATATGTAATCTTTATATGTCTGTAAATAAAAGTATTCCATGCTCTCCTAGCCAAGCTGTCATGTTAGGGCAATTGGATTTTTTTTCAAGAACCTTAAAACTTAATGTGAGAATTTTAAGGATAGAGGGAAAAGTAGCAGGAAGCATTTATTACAGCAATGTTGTCAAAGGAGATATGAAGTATTTCTGCCTCTTGATTCCCCATGACAGCTATGAATCCTGCCTATCTGTAATCCAGGTTTTACTGCCTTCCCATGTATTCCGTGAATTTACCCAATATTCTTCCAACGAATTTCCTTTCTGTTAAGTTTACCAACAAGTATCCATCACTGGCAACAAATGAAAGCTAATTATTAAAATAGTTATCATCAACATAATGTTGTACCATGAGGAACTTAAAGGACACAGAGATTAGAAACTGTTAGTCAAGCTTAACCTAAAGCTGCCTCCTTACATATTTAAGTTTGGCCTAAAGGTTTTTGTGTACATTGTAAACTATAACAAGTGTAGGTGTGAACCAACCATAGCTCACACCTGTGCCAATCACTGAGTTTTGGCCAATCAAATGTAGCCAACTGTTTGAACCATGTTCAAAAAGGCAAATACCAAGCTGTAACCAATCCAGTTGTTCCTGTACCTCACTTCTGATTTCTGTACATTTCCCCTTTTTTTTTTTTTGGCTATAAATCTTCTTCTGCCACGTGGCTGTACTGAAGTCTCCCTGAATCTGCTGTGATTCTGGGAGCTGCTTGATTTGTGAATTGTTCATTGCTCAACTCAACTCTTTTAAATTTAATTTGGCTGAAGTTTTTCTTTCAACAAAACATGTCCAAATCAAATCAACATAGCTATTATAAATGTATCTGATCCCGAAAGTCAAGCTCTTTCCACCATAACATGCAGCATGCTTCCTGATGAGGACAGTTTAACGGAGAGCATCCTTTTCATAGCTGGTGATGCATCTGTTGCTTTCTTTCAGCAGGATTTCTCAAATAGTGGAAATAACATTGAAGTACACAGAACAGACTGTCTCCTTTTTACAATCACAATACCCAAAAATAAGGCAAACTACCTGAAGGCTCCAAGTTCTGCTTGTTGTCTGAAATAAAGAATATAAGAAGAAATGCTACAGAGTCTCTTTAAAGGGATTTATTTAAATGCTTTCCTCTAATCCTTTTCTTTGCAGTTCATTTAATGCCTAGCATGATTACATTCCCTGAGTCTTCTGCCAATTAAAAACAAGCATGCCATTGTTCACAATGTCAAGTAACTAAATTTTTGAGTGAAATACCTTAGAGAAATAAATGTACACTATTAGTGATGATGTACGTATTTTATGGACATTGCATCCTCCATATTCAATCTATTCCCATGGTGGTTTTTTTACTGTTTTGTATGGATAACAATGATTTTGGCCCACGGTGAAGGATGTTATAAAAAACATCCTTTGGAAATGCATTGTCTAATTTACTCTAAAGCTATTGTTTGCTCTAATGTAGTTTCTACTCAGTGAGAGCTCATTCCTGAAGCCATAGAACCAGATCTACCTGTGCTCCTCCTTACCTGGTGGTTTCTCTATAATTGATATAGTTAATTATATTTCTGTCTTTCACTTGATTGTTTGAAACTTGAATGCAAGAGTTTGTAAGGAATTGACTCACAGTTGGCTTGAAATTGTCTGCTCATGTTTTTCAACTATTCGCCTATTTTTTCCTACTACTCACTCATATTCCTTCATTTACTTGTATATGGTTTACTATGCTATTTTTAACTTTATGGAAATGAAAATGATACAGGATGATACCACCAGGCAAAGATAGACATCCAAATGCGATATGTGACATATAGGTTGGTTTAATTCACTTGCAATTTGTTGAATGCCTATTTGTGCTCAATCTTAACCTATGCAAGTCTGTGCATATAGTATGTAATGTGAGTGTCTTAAAAATTACTAAGTTTACAGTAAAATATACAAATCTGTAGAATATCCTGATGTAATCCTTTGTGAAATCACTGATATTGAGAAGTTACAGCGTGCTGGCAGCCCTCGCAGACCTCGCTCGCTCTTGGCGCCTCCTCGGCCTCGGCATCCACTCTGGCTGCAATTGAGGAGCCCTTCAGCCTGCCACTGCATTGTGGGAGCCCCTTCCTGGGATGGCCAAGGCTGGACCTGTCTCCCTCAGCCTGCGGGGAGGTGTGGAGGGAGAGGCACAGGTGGGAACCAGGGCTGTGTGTGGTGTTCCTGTGGGCCAGCTAGAGTTCTGGGTGGGCATGGGCTTGGTGGGCCCCTCACTGGGAGCTGCAAGCCAGCCCCGCTGGCCTGGGCAGTGAGGGGCTTTGCACCCAGGGCCAGCAGCTGTGGAGGGTTTGCCGGGTCCCCCAGGAGTGCCACCCCACTGGCGCTGTGAGGGATTTCTCGCTGGGCCTTAGCTGCCTCCTGCGGGGCAGGGCTGGGGACCTCAGCCCACCTGAGCCGCCCAAGCCTCCCTGAGGAGTGCAGCTCCCTGCTCCATGGCCCCCAGTCCCATCTACCACCCAAGGGCTGAGGAGTGCCAGTGCACAGCACAGGACTGGCAGGCAGCTCCACCTGCAGCCCCAGTGCAGGATCCACTGGGTGAAGCCAGCTGGGCTCCTTAGTCTAGTGGGGACTTGGAGAACCTTTATGTATAGCTAAGGGACTGTAAATACACCAATCAGCACTCTGTATCTAGCTCAAGGTTTGTAAACACACCAATCAGCACCCTGTGTCTAGCTCAGGGTTTGCGGATGCACCAATCAGCACTCTGTATCTAGCTAATCTGGTGGGGATTTGGAGAATCTCTATGTCTAGCTAATGGATTGTGAATACACCAGTTGGCACTCTGTATCTAGCTCAAGGTTTGTAAATGCACCAATCAGCACTCTGTGTCTAGCTCAAGGTTTGTAAATGCACCAATCTGTGCTTTGTGTCTAGCTGATCTGGTGGGGACTTGGAGAACCTTCATACCTAGCTAAGGGATTGTAAATATACCAATTGGCACTCTGTATCTAGCCCAAGGTTTGTAAATACACCAATCAGCACTCTGTATCTAGCTCAGGGTTTGTAAATACACCAATCAGCACTCTGTATCTAGCTAATCTAGTGGGGAACTGGAGAATTTCTGTGTCTAGCTCAGGGATTGTAAATGCACCAATCAGCACCCTGTCAAAACAGACCAATCAGCTCTCTGTAAGACAGACCAATCGGCTCTCTGTAAAATGGACCAATCAGCAGGATGTGGGTGGGCCAGATAAGAGAATAAAAGCAGGCTGCCTGAGGCAGCAGTGGCAACCTGCTCAGGTCCCCTTCCACACTGTGGAAGCTTTGTTCTTTCGCTCTTTGCAATAAATCTTGCTACTGCTCACTCTTTGGGTCCACACTGCCTTTATGAGCTGTAACATTTGCTGCAAAAGTCTGCAGCTTCACTCCTGAAGCTATCAAGACCACGAACCCACCTGGAGGAATGAACAACTCAACACGTGCCACCTTAAGAGCTGTAACACTCACTGTGAAGGTCTGCAGTTTCACTCCTGAGCCAGCAAGACCACAAACCCACCAGAAGGAAGAAACTCTGAACACATCCGAACATCAGAAGCAACAAACTCCAGACACGCTGCCTTTAAGAACTGTAACACTCATGGCGAGGGTCCGCGACTTCATTCTTGAAGTCACTGAGACCAAGAAACCACCCATTCCAGACACAATGTGAGAACTTCACTGAAGCAGAATTACCAAAGAAACCAGCTTCTTCATTACAGGTGAAGTCTGCAGTATATGTGAGAAATAATTTTGCCTACTGGTTTTCTTCTCTTCTTTTCTGACAGTGTTATTGAAATTAACCATAAAGTTTGGGCTCATTATTTTTACTATTAAATTTAGATATGGGCATTTCCTCTTCCTGCTTCTAAAGAAACCCTACTCTGTAGCAAAGTAATTTCCAATAAATGTGCGTATTTTATTGTGAAAAAACAGTAAACAAATACACAAATAAATTTATGTACAGTTACTTTTTGAACCACAAGAGCCTTGGTAAGGATTTTTCTCTGGGTAATGCTTATCTTTTTAAAAACATGTAGTTAGCACCTTTCTTATAAAATGGGTATGAGAACTATATGTGGTGGGGCTGGATGCCTTTGGAATTAACAGAATTCATCACTAATCAAACAACCATTAATTCTAAGATATGAGGTTTTTTAAATCACATCCTAAAATGTGAGCACTTGAAAGCTCCAGATATATCACACCTCACTTAATCAATGTAATATCATTCTTAATTTTATAATATACAGATTTTTTCCAACTATATATATTTATAGGATACAAAGTGATATTATAATTTAAATCCAGTTTATGAAATAAATATGAAATAAAGCCAATTAACAGATTCATAACCTCAGATATTTATTTTTTGTGGTAAGAACATTTGAAATTTACTCTATTAGCAATTTGAAATTGCTATTTCAGTGTACTATTAACTACGTCCACCACACTGTGCAATAGATTTCAAAAACTCACTTATTCCTCCTCTCTGAGACTTTGTATCCTTTGACCATCCTCTCCCCATTTTCCCCATGCCCCAGCCTCTGTAACCACCACTGTACTCTCTGCTTTTATGAGTTCAATTGTTTTAGATCCTACATACAAGTGAGAACACAGAGTATTTATCTTTCCATGCCTGGCTTTTTTGACTTACCATAATATTTTTTCAATTCCATCCATGTTGTTGCAAATGGCAGAATTTTCTTCTTTTTAAAGACTTAATAGTATTCCTTTGTGTGTATATATATCACATTTTCTTTATTCATTCATCTATTGATGGACACAAGGTTGATTCTATATCTTGGCAATTGTAAATAGAGCCACACTGAACACAGGAATGCAGACTTTTTTTTTTTTTTTTGACAAACTGATTTCAAACCTTTCATGTAAATACTGAAGTGGGGTTGCTAGATGATATGGTAATTTTATTTTTAGTTTATTAAGAAACCTCCATACAGTTTTTCATGATGGCTATACTAATTATATTTCCACCAACAGTATATAAGAGTTCACTTTACTCCACATCCTCACCAAAATTTATCTTTTTGATAATGGTCATTATGATAGGTGTGAGGTGATATCTCATTGTAGTTTTAATTTGCATTTTCCTAATGATTAAAGATGTTGAACACTTTTTAATATTTCTGCTGGCCATTTATATTTTTTTGAAAAAGGTCTATTAAGGTCTGTTGCTCATTCATTAATCAGTTTGTTTTCTTGTTATTCAGTTGTTTGAATTACATATTTATGTATTTTAGGTATTAGCCCTTTATTGGATGTATGGTTTGCAAATATTTTCTCCCAATCTGCAGGTTGTCTTGTCATATTGTTAACTGCTTCCTTTATTGTGCAGAAGCTTTTTAGTTTGATTTGATCCTGTTTGTCTATTTTTGCTTTTATTTTCTGCACTTTTGAGGTTAAATTCAAAAAAACACCCAGGCCAATATCAAGGATATGACATGACATGTTTGCTTCAAATAGTTTTACAGTTTTTGGTTTTACATTTAAGTCTTTAATCTATTTTGAGTTAATTTTTATACAGTGTGAGATAAGGGTACAATTTCATTTTTTCTCTTGTGGAGATCCAGTTTTCCCAATACGATTTACTGAACGCAATGTCTTTTTCTCATTTTGTATTCATGGCACATCAGTGCCATGAATAATGTCTCTGAAAAATCAATTGACCATATATGTGTAGGCTCATTTCCAGCCTCTTTATTCTATTCCATTGGTTAATGTGTCTATTTTATATGAATACCATGCTATTTGACTTACTACATTTGTACTGGTCCATTTTCATGCTGCTGATGAAGACATATCCAAGACTGGGCAATTTGCAAAAGAAAGAGGTTTAATTGACTTCCAGTTCCAGGCCTAACAATCATGGTGGAAGGTGAAAGCCATCTCTCACATTGACAACAGACAAGAGAAGAGGGCTTGTGCAGAGAAACTCTCCTTTTTAAAAATCATTAGATCTCATGAGACTTATTCACTATCATGAGAACAGCATGGGAAAGACCTGCCCCTAACTCAATTACCTCCCACTGGGTCCCTCTCACAACATGTGGGAATTCAAGATGAGATTTGAGTGGGAACACAGCCAAACCATATCACTCTGCCCCTGGCCCCTCCCAAATCTTATGTCTTCACATTTCAAAACCAATCATGCCTTCACAACAGCCCCCCAAAGTCTAACTCATCTCAGCATTAATTCAGAAGTCCACAGGCTAAAGTCTCATTTGAGACAAGGCAAGTCCCTTCCTCCTCTGAGCCTGTAAAATCAAAAGCAATTTAGTTACTTCCTAGATACTACAGGCATTGGGTAAATACAGCCATCCCAAATGGGAGTAATTGGACAAAACAAAGGGGCTACAGGCCCCATGAAAGTCTGAAATCCAGCAGGGAAGTCAAATCTTAAAGCTCCAAAATCATCTCCTTTGACTCCACGTCTCACATCCAGGTCATGCTGTTGCAAAAGGTGTGTTCCCATGGTCTTGGGAAGCTCTGCTCCTGTGGCTCTGCAGGGTATAGCCTCCCTCCAAGCTGCTTTTATGGGCTAACATTGAGTATCTGTGGCTTTTCCAGGCACATAGTGCAAGCTGCCAGTGGCTCTACCATTCTGGGGTCCTCAAACAGTGGCCCTCTTCTCACAGCTCCACTAGGCAGTGCCTCAGTAGGAACTTCGTGTGGGGGCTCCAACCCCATTTCCCTTCCACACTGCCCTAGCAGAGGTTCTCCACAAGAGTCCTGACCTTGCAGCAAACTTCTGCCTGGACATCCAGGCATTTCCATACATCCTTTAAAATCTAGGTAGAGGTTCCCAATCCCCAATTCTTGACTTCTGTGCAACTGCAAGCTCAACACCATGTGGAAGCTGCCAAAGCTTGAGGTTTGCACCCACTGAAACCATGACCTGAGCTCTATGTTCGCCCCTTTCAGCCATGGCTGGAGTGGCTTGGATGCAGGGCACCAAGTCCTTAGGTTGCACAAGGCATGGGGACTGTGGGCCCAGTCCATGGTTGCACACAGCATGGGGTCTGTGGGCCCAGTCCACAGAACTTTTTCATCCCAGGCCTTTGGGCCTGTGATGGGAGGGGCTGCTGTGAAGACCTCTGACAAACCCTGGAGACATTTTCCCCATTGTCTTGGGGATTACCATTCAGCTCCTCATTACCTATGCAAATTTCTGCAGCTGGCTTGAATTTCACCTCAGAAAATGGGATTTCCTTTTCTATCACATTGTCAGGCTGCAAATTTTCTGAACTTTTATGCTCTGCTTCACTTATAAAACTGAATGCCTTTAACAGCACCCAAATCATCTCTTGAATGTTTTGCTGATTAAAAATTTCTTCCATCAGATACCCTAAATCATCTCTCTCAAGTTCAAGGTTCCATAAATCTCTAGGGCAGGGGCAAAATGCCACCAGTCTCTTTGCTAAAACATAACAAGAGTCACCTTTGCTCCAGTTCCCAACAAGTTCCTCATCCACATCTGAGACCACTTCAGCCTGGATTTCACTGTCCATATCATTATCAGCATTTTGGTCAAAGCCGTTTAACAAGTTTCTAGGGAGTTCCAAACTTTCTCACATTTTCCTATCTTCTTCTCAGCCCTCCAACCTGTTCCAACCTCTGCCTGTTACTCAGTTCCAAAGTCACTTCCACATTTTTGGGTATCTTTTCAGCAGCGCCTCTCTCTACTGGTACCAATTTACTATATTAGTCCATTTTCATGCTGCTGATAAAGAAATACCTTGAGACTGGGCAATTTATAAAAGAAACAGGTTTAATTGACTTATAGTTCCACATGACAGGGGAGGCCTCACAATCATGGCGGAAGGTGAAAGGCACGTGTCACATGGCAGCAGACAGGTGAAAAGGGCTTGCACAGAGAAACTCTCCTTTTTAAAAACCATCAGATCTCATGAGACTTATTCACCATCACAAGAACAGAATGGGAAAGACCTGCCCCCATGATTCAATTACCTCCTACCTGGTCCCTTCCACAACATGTGGGAATTCAAAATGAGATTGGGTGGGGACACAGCCAAACCATATCAATAGTCTTGTAGTATAGTTTGAAATCTGCTAGTGTAATACCTCCAGGTGTATTTTCTTGCTTGTGAGTGCATTGCATGTTTATAATTTTTTTGGTTCCATGTTAATTTTAGGATTGTTTCTCTTTTTATGAAAAATAACATTGGAATTTTGATAGGGATTGCATTGAAACTGTAGCTTGCTTTATGTAGTATGGACATTTTAGCAATAATTTTTCCAATCCACACAATGCAGGATATCTTTTCATTCATTTATGTCTTCAATTTATTTCATCAACGTTTTATAGTTTTTTAGTGTATAGCTCTTTCACCTCTTTGGTTAAATTTATTCTTAAGTGTTTTCCATAGAAATTTTCAATGGGATTGTTCATTTCTTTTTGGATACTTCATTGTTGGTATACGAAAATGCTACTGATTTTTGTGTGTTTATTTTGCATTCTGCAACTTTAACATATTTATTAGTTCTAACTGTTTTTTAATGGAATCTTTAGACTTTTCTATAAATAAGATCATGTGTCAGCAAACAGTGACAATTTATCTTCTTCCTTTCCTATTTGGAAGATTGTATTGCTTCCTATTACCTAATTGCTCTAGCAAAGAATTCCAATACTAAGTTGAATAGAAGCAACAAGAATGGGCCTTGTTCCATTTCTTAGAGGAAAGGATTTCAGTTTTTCACTTTTGAGTATAATGTGAGCTTTGGGCTTGTATATGCCTTGTATTGTGTTGAGGCACATTCCTATTACAGCTAATTTGGTGAGAAATGTTTATCATGAAAGGATGTTAAAATTTACAAAGTATTTTTTCTGCATCTAATGAGACACTCATATAGTTTTTGTGTTTTATTCTGTTAATGTACTGTATCGCATTTATTGATTCTTGTATTTTAAGTCATCCTTGTCTTCCAGGGATAAATTCTACTAGTTCATGTTGAGTAATTCTTTTAATGTATTATTGAATTCAGTTTGCCAGGATTTTATTGAAGATCTTTGCATCTATGTTCATTAAAGATATTGGCCTGGAATTTTATTTTAACTTGTTATGGTATTCTTGTTTACCTTTGGTATTAGAACCTTCGTATGTTTGGTAGAATCCAGCAATGAAGCCATCAGGTCTTGGTCTTGGGCTTCTCTTTGATGGGAAACTTTTCATCACTGACTCGGTCTCCTAAATTGTTACTGGTCTGTTCAAGTTTTCTATTTATGATTCAGTCTTCATAGGTTGTATATGTCTAGGAATTTATCAATTTCTTACATATTATACTGAAAGACGGCATATAGTTGTTCCTAATAGTTTCTTATGATCCTTTGTATTTCTGTGGTATCAATTGTAATGTCACTACTTTCATTTCTGATTTTATGTATTTTAATCTTCTTTATCTCTTAGTCTAGCTTAAGATTTGTTGATTGTGTTTATATTTTCAAAAAAATAACTCAGTTTTGTTGACGTTTTCTATTGATTTTCTAGTCTATTTTATTTATTTCTTCTCTGATCTTTTTTCTTCTGCTAACTGGGCTTAGTTTAGGTTTTTTTCCAGCTTTTCAGGAATAACATTGTAATTTATTTTAAATCTTTGTTATTTTTTGATGTAACTATTTATTGCTATAAACTTTCTTCTTAAAAGTACCTTTGCTGTATCCCATAAGTTTTGGCATATTGCATTTCTGTTTTCATTTGTCTCAAGATTGTCTCTTTAGAGACACGGTCTCACTCTGTTGCCCAGGCTGGAGTGCAGTGGCATTATCATAGTTCACTGTGGCATGGAACTCCTGGGGTCAACTGATCCTCCTGATTCAGCCTACCAAATAGTTGGGACTACAGTCATGTAATGCACAATCATGCACAGCTGTTTTTATATTTTTTTTATTTTGTAGAGACAAAGTCTCACTATGTTGCTCAAGCTGGTCTTGAATTCCTGGCCTCAAGCAATCCACCTGCTTTAGCTTCCCAAAGTGCTGGGATTACTGGTGTGAGCCACCACACCCAGCCTCAAGATATTTTTTAATTTGCATTTTATTTCTTTGTTGATCCATTGGTTGTTCAGAAGCAATTGTTTAAAATATCTCATTTTTTTGATTTCTAGTTGTACCATTATGGTTTGAAAAGATACTTGTTATAATTACAGTCTTCTTAAATTTGCTAATACTTGTTTTGTGGACTAACATATGATCTATGCTGGAGAATGTCCCATGTGTTCTTGAGAAGGATGTGCCTTCTATTGCACATGTTGGAAAGAATGGTTTGTACATGTCTATTAGGGCTTCTTGGTCTAAAAGTGTTGTTCAAGTTTAATATTATCTTGTTAATTTTGTTTAGATGACCTGTCCATTATTAAATGTAGGGTATTGAAGTTACCTACAATTGTCATATTGGAATCTGCAATACCCATCAGATCCTTTAATATTTCCTTTATATATTTGGTTGCTCCAATGTTAGGTGCATATATATTTAAAACTTTAATGTTTTCTTGATGAACTGACTTCTTTATCATTATATAATGTCTTTTTTTGTCTCTTTTTATAGTTTTTGACTTAAAGTTTATTTTATATAAGTATAGCTACCCCAGTTCTCTTTCGTTTTCTATTTGTGTAGAATACCTTTTTTTCATCCCTGAATTTTCAGTCTATGTGTATACTTAAAATTGAGATGAATCTTTTGCAGGCAGCATATAGTTGGGTCTTTTTTTATATTCATTTAGTCTATGTATTTTTATTAGAGAATGCAATTCATTTACATTTAAGATAATTATTGATAGCTAAGGTCTTACTACTGTCATTTTATTAATTGATATGTGACTTTTTTGTTTGTGTTTCTTGCTGTCTTCCTTTGTAGCTTCATAGTTTTCTATAGTGGTATGCTTTGAATTCTCTATACTTTTGTTTTGTAATTCTTCTACAGATTTTTTTCTTTCATTGTTACCATTACGTTTACACATAACATCTTATAGCTATAACAGTCTATTTCAAATAGATAATAAATTAACTTTGCATGCAACTTTATACTTTCACTACCTCTTCCAATATTTTACATTTTGATGTGAGAATTTATGTTATTTTCAGCACAGGCGTTTTGACTTGCTCCAATTCTGGCCCAGGCTGGTACACCCCTCTTTAGGCAATCTGGTAGTCCCCACTATGGGGGATCACCATATTGATGCTGAATTTAGTGGGGACACCCAACTGGCATAGTGCACTACAGCCCAGTACTCCTGGGCACGTGATCCTCCCGCCTCAGCCTCCCAAGTAACTGGGACTACAGACATGTGCCACAGCACATGGAAGAATTTATATTATTTTCAAATGTTTATCCCTTGAAAATTTATTTTAGCTAGGTTCTTGCTAAAATTTTATTTTAGCTAGGTTTTGTCTTTTAACCCTCATACTAGAATAAAATTGCTTTGACAACTGTCATTACAGTCCTAAAGTATTCTAAATATAGCTCTGTATTATGTATACTATTGGGTTCTGTACTTTTTGTGTTTTATGTTTTTAGTTAGCAGCCTTTTGTTTCAACTTACAAAACTCCTTTCTGTAATCTTTGAGGCCGAATGGTGATGAATTCCTTTAGCTTTTGTTTATCTGAAAAGTTTTTATTTCTCTTTCATTTCTTAAAGTTTTTCTGAGTAAAGCATTCTTGGTTGGTGGTTTCATCAGTTTTTTTTTTTTTTCCTTTAGCATTTTTAATATCTCTTCCCCTTGTTTCCTGGTCTTCTAGGTTTCTGCTGAGAAATCTGTTGATAGTCTTATTTTGATTCCTTTCCATGTAATATGTTTCTCATCTCTTGCTGCTCCCAAAGTTTTTTTGAGTTTTGATATTTTGATTGTGTCTTAGTGAACTCTTCTTTCGGTTGAATTTGATTGAAACCTCTGTGCTTCCTGTACATGAACATTGGAATCTATCCTCAGATTATGAAAATTTTTAGACATTATTTCTTTAAATATGCTTTCTGGATTTGTTTTCTCTTTCATCCCCTTCTAAGCCTCCTATTATACAAAGGTTTCAATTTTGATGGTTTCCCATAGCTCCTGTAGACTTTCTTATTTTTTATTCTTTAGATTTTTTTGCTTCTCTGCCTGAATAATTTCCAATGTCCTGCCTTCAAGCTCACAGACTTTCTTCTGCTTGACTGAGTTTTCCGATGATGCCTTCTATTGATTTTTTCAGTTCAGTTATTGTGTCTGTAATTTCCAGGATTTCTATTTTTTACTATTGTTTCTATTTCTTTGTCAAAGTTCTCACTTTCCATGTTATTTTCCAAATTTTATTTAATTTTCTAGCTATATACTTTTCAAGTTTACTGAACTTATTTAAGATTATTATAATTTTTTGTCATTTCATAGATATCCATTTTTTAGCATCCATTATTGGAGATTTATTAATTTCTATAAAAGATGTAATTATTCCCAGATTTTTGGAAAATCTTATGTCTTTGCATTGTTGTGTGCACATATAAAGAGACAACCACCTCTTCTTGTTTTTACAAGTGTTCTTTGGCAGGGAAATACCTTCACTACTTAGTTTACTCTGTGATTCTGGAAGGCCTGTTATGGGTTCTCTATTTGGGTTGGTTTGCTGCCTTTGCTCTTATGTCATGTAGAGCTTCTGGCTAGGCTCTGCTATTAGGCAGAGCAACTGGATGATTACAGTGAGGCCCTCTGGTCATGCCAATCAGAGGATACATTCCCTGACTGAGACATTTTGGATCTGCAGTTGGACAGGGCTGCAGGCTGAGCTCTGAGGTTAGACAGACTTGCTGCTTGGGACAGGCAGGGCCCAGAGACTACACTCCATAGAAATGCACAATTGAGAGTTGCCTCCCTCTTTGGGTGGAACCATGGGGTGGGCTTTTGGCTGAGTTCAGCCACTGTTTGATCTCTTGGTTCAAGCATGTCTAGCCCCTATGCTTCTCCAAAATAGGAAGAGGCGGGGATATCCCTGCCTGGATGAGGTCATTTGTCAGGGTTTTTGGCTGAGCTGAGTCATTCTTTGGACTTTCAGGTCAAGCAGGTCTAGCCTCTCTGCTTCTACTAAATGGACAGAGGAAGGTGTTTCCTTGCTTGGGTGAGGTTGTTGGGGTAGAATCTGGAGCTTGGTATAGAGACTAGCCATCTATAACTCAAGCCTACTGTGGTTCTGAAAACAACCAAATCAGCTTTGCAGGTGGGGTATGAAGTTGGCTGGTATCTATGACTAGGTGCCATAGCTGGCAGGAACACAAAGGTACCAACAAGATCACACACTGGTCAATGTAATCTCTATCTTACTTCTCTGTTTTTATTTGACCTCAGATGTTATTCCCAGTGTTCCTTCACGAGGTGAAACCAAAGTGGGCTTCCGGGAAGTGCTTCAGAATGCTAAGGAAGCTGGATGACTGACTCCAGTTCTTTTTTGCCCCCCGTAAAAACCATGGCCTACAGAAATCGTACCCATCCGGCATTGTGCTGACTTGGGAGAAGAAGAGGGGGGTAGCATGGTTGAAGTGAGGCAGTTCTTATCCTTTTAATGCCGTTCTCAGTCAGCCTGTAGACCACGTTGGTGTGTCAGACTTAGTTACAAATATTTGGATTTTCAAAAATATGTTTTGGTTTGTGGATAGTGCTAGCTGCATTTTTAGTTGGGCAAGGAGTAGAGCCTGAGAATTCCTCTCTTACCATCTTGCTGATTTCACTCTTCTGTAATACCATTGTTACAGATGAAGACCATAGAAACAGAATTAAATTGCTCTCCACTTACGAACTAGATAGTCTTGGAACATGGTCTTATGGTTTAATCTCTCTAAATCTCAGTTGTTTTCTCTTTTGTAAAATGTGAATACTAACTTGTCAGTGTTTCTCAGAAAATTAAATAAGAAAATCAGTGTAAAGTTTTATCACAATAAATAGTAGGTACATATTAAAAGACAGATAATAATGGCATATATATATTTATATGTTGGTGTGTGTGTGTGTGTGTGTGTGTTTATTGAGTGTATTAGTCTGTTCTCACACTGCTATAATGATAATACCTGAGACTGGGTAATTTATAAACACAGAGGTTTAATTGACTCACAGTTCCACATGATTGGGGAGGTCTCGGAAAATTTACAGTCATGACAGAAGGTGAAGGGGAAGCAAGTAACTTCTTCACAAGGCAGCAGGAGGGGGAGAGAGGGAGAGAGAGAGAGAGAGAGGGGATGGGAGAGAGGAGGAGAGAGGGAGAGAGAGAGAGAGAGGGAGAGAAAGCAAGAGAGAGGGAGAGAGAGAGCAAGAGAGAGAGAGGGAGAGATAGAGGTGAAGAGAGAGAGAGATGGAGAGAGAGAGAGACAGAGAGAGAGAGAGACAGAGAGAGAGAGAGACAGAGAGAGAGAGAGACAGAGAGAGAGACAAAGAGAGAGAGAGATGGAGAGAGAGAGAGATGGAGAGACAGACAGTGATCAATCCCCTTATAAAACCATTAGCTCTCATGAGAACTCCCTCACTATCATGAGAACAGCACAGGGGAAACCACCCCCATGATCCAATCAACTCCCACTAGGTCCTTCCCTCAACACATGGGGATTACAATTCAAGATGTCATTTGAGTGGGGAGACAAAGTCAAACCATATCATTGAGTATCTACTATGTGCCAAGTAGTCCACTAAGTATTTTAAGAAATACAAAATCTATATTAGACACATTCAAGCCCAAAGAAAATTGCCAAATTTGGCAGGTGGGAGATAAGAAAAAAAAATGTGAAGCCATGTAGTAAAGACCTAAATTGAAAAGTTGTTCTGAAAACAAAGCCAACATTTATAAAAAATATATATCATTTCAAAAATGAAAGTTAGAGGTCTGCATTAAAACCCCAGTGCTAATTGTCAGTCTAAATGGGTATTAAACCCAAATCAGAAGTATTGACATTTAAAGTTCACTAAATTTATTCTACATAATTTGCCATTTTTGACACACTTTCTGCTATGGTTTAAATGTTTTGTTCCCTCCAAAATTCATGTTGAAACCTAATCCCCTCTAAAATCCAAGGGCTGCCAATGTGATAATATCAAGAGGTGGGCCTTTAAGAGATGACTAGGCCATGAGGGATGCTTTTTGTTAATGGGATTAATGTTCTTTGAAAGAGGCTTTGGGCAGCATTCTGCGAACCTGTGCTCACATGAACATCTACTTCCTGCCACACGAGCATGCAGCAAAAAGGTCCTTACTAGACCACATGCTGGTGCCTTGATTTTGGACTTCCTAGCCTTCAGAATTGTGAGAATATAAATTCTTGTTCTTGCTCTCTCCTCCCACTGCCTAAGATGCTGAAAGGAAAGAAGGCCAAGGGGAAGAAGGTGGTTCTGGTCCCTGCTGCTGTGAAGAAGCAGGAGGCCAAGAAAGTGGTGAATCCCTTGTTTGAGAAAAGGCCTAGGAATGTTGACATTGGACAGGACATCCAGCCCAAAAGAGACCTCACCTGCTTTGTGAAATGGCCCCGCTATATCAGATTGCAGCAGCAGACAGCCATCCTCTATAAGTGGCTGAATGTGCCTCCTGTGATTAACCAGTTCATCCAGGCCCTGGACCAGCAAACAGCTACTCAGCTGCTTAAGCTGGCCCACAAGTACAGAACAGAGACAAAGCAAAAGAATAAGCAGAGGCTGTTGGCCCAGGGCTGAGAAGAAAGCCGCCAGTAAAGGGGACATCCCCACTAAGAGACCACCTGTCCTTCAAGCAGGAGTTAACACCATCACCAACTTGGTGGAGAACAAGAAAGCTCAGCTGGTGGTGATTGTACATGACATGGATCCCATCGAGCTGGTTGTCTTCCTGCCTGCCGTGCATTGTAAAATGGGGGTCCCTTACTGCATTATCAAGGGGAAGGCAAAACTGGGACATCTAGTCCACAGGAAGACCTGCACCACTATCGCCTTCACACAGGTTAACTCGGAAAACAAAGGAGCTTTGGCTAAGCTGGTGGAAGCTATCAGGACCAACTGCAACAACAGATACAATGCGATCTGCCGTCACTGGGGAGGCAATGTCCTGGGTTCCCAGATCTGTGGCTCACATTGCCAAGCTCAAAAAGGCAAAGACTAAAGAACTTGCCACTAAAGTGGGTTAAACGTATACTGTTTTCTCTACATAAAAAATTAAAATACAAATTTTCCTTCAAGAAAATAAAATTTAAATTATTGTTTTTATAAATTACCCAGTTTAAGGTATTCTGCTATAGTGGGACAAACAAACTAAAACAAAATATGCCTACTATTAGAAAATACTCCTTTTTGTTCCATACACATGTAGTCCAGTTGAAATATGTTACAAAGAGAATAAGTGTTTCCTAAGTTTTCACATGCCATACATGTTAGTTTGCCATATACATAAGATCCCTCTATGGATCTCCTTTATTTCCTTAATAAATTCAGAAGAACTTTACTGAAGTACATATTTGGTGCCACTATGGATATCAAATAATATAATGCTGCATGATGATGCTGAATAACTCCTACTTATTGAACATTTATAACGTACCAGGTAGTATGCTAAGTATTTTGCACATAATTTAACTCTTTCACCAACACTGGAAAGTAGGTAGTTCACCCCATTTTTACAAGAGAACTGAACCTTAGTAAACCTTAGTAAAGAAAGTGATACAGAATAGAATTTTAAACAAGCTCTTTGTATACATACTTTTATCCAGTGTTCCCTATCTGTTAGCACATCAGTTTACTCCAAATAATTAAGAGAATTCCTGTTTGGCTTCTCTTTCAATTATGTGCAGATGTTGAAAAAAACGTGTTCTACCTAAACACACATCCTCACAGTAGCCTCTCTAAAACTAATTTCTAAGACTGGCTAAATTTTTATACTATTTCTTTATTATAACAGGCATAATTGCTTGTTACCTTTAGTGATGGGCAGAAGGATGCTCAATAAAAAAACTATCATCTTTTAAAGTTTTTCTTAAAGTTCTTTTCCCTCAACCCTTGATTGATTTTAGTACATTTCTTAGGATTATTTTAAGAGATAAATATCAGAAGTTACTTCTGTAAATGGATCACATTTATTAATTTCTATGTATTTAATCAGCCTTGCATCCAATGAATAAAACCTATTTGATCATGGTAGATTAGCTTTTTGATGTGCCACTGGATTCAATTTGTTAGTATTTTGCTGAAGATTTTTGCATTTATGTTCATCAGGGATATTTGCCTGAGGTTTCTTTTTTCACTGTGTCCCTTCTGGGTTTTGGTATCAGAATGATGCTGGCCTCATAGAATGAGTTAGGGAGGAGTCCCTCCTTGATTTTTTGAAATAATTTTAGTAGGATTGGTACTGGCTCTTCTTTACACATCTGGTAGGATTTGGCTACAGTTCATCTGGTCCAGGGCTTTTTCTGTCTGGTAAATATTTTGTTACAAATTTAATTTGGGAACTCATTAGTGATCTGTTCAGGATTTCAATTTATTCCTGGTTCAATCTTGGTTATTGTATATTTCCTAGAATTTATCCATTTCGTCTAGATTTTCTAGTTTGTGCGCATAGAGCTGTTCATAGTAGTCTCTGAGGACTCCTTGTATTTCTGCAGTGTTGGTGGGAGTGTCTCCTTAGTCATTTCTGATTGTGTTTATTTGGATCTTCTCTCTTTTTTCTTTATTAATCCAGCTAGCTGTCCATCAATACTATTTATTCTTTCGAAAAACAAACTTTAGCTTTCGTTGATCTTTTAAGTGGATTTTGCATCTCAATTTCATTCAATTCAGCTCTGATTATGGTTATTTCTTTTCTTCTGCTAGCTTTGGGGTTGGTTTGCTCTAGTTTTTCTAGTTCCTCTAGGTGTGATGTTAGGTTGTTAATTTGAGATCTAACTTCTTAATTTAGGCATTTGGCACTATAAACACTCCTCTTAACACTGCTTTAGCTGTGTCCCAGAGATTCTGATATGTTATATCTTTATTTCATTAGTTTCAAAGAAGTTTTGGATTTATACCTTAATTTTATTATTTACTCAAAAGGTTAGGAGGAGATTGGTTAATTTCCATGTAATTATATGATTTTGAAAGTTCTTCTTGGTACTGAATTATATTTTATTGTGCTATGGTCTAAGAGTGTGGTTGGTATGATTTAGGTTTTTTAAAATTTGCTGAGGATTGCTGAGCTTGTAGCCAATCTTAGAGTATGTGCCATGTGCATATGAGAAGAATGTATATTTTTTTGTTGCATAGAGTATTCTGTTGATGCCTCTTAGGTCTACTTGGTCAAGTGTCAAATTTATGTCATTAATATCTTTATTTTTTGCCTCAATGATGTGTCTAACACTGTCAGTGGGAATATTGTAGTCTCACGTTACTATTGGATGGTTATCTAAGTCTCTTCATAGGTCTCTAAGAACTTGTTTTACGAATCTGGGTGCTCCAGTGCTGGATGCATGTATATTTATGATAGTTAAGTTTTCTTGTTGAATCATTTATCATTAAAAACAAAATACACATGATCCTCTTAATAAAGGCAGAAAAGGTTTTTGATAAAATTCAGCATTTCTTCAGGCTAAAAACCCTGAACAAACTTTAATGCTCCAAAGAAACATACCTCAAAATAATAAAAGCCATCTATGACAAATTCACAGCCAACATCATATTAAATGGGCAAAAGCTGGAAACATTCCCTTTGAGAACTGGAACAAAAGAAAGATGTCACTCTCACCAGTTCTTTCAATATAAACTGGAAGTCCTAGCCAGAGCAATAAAGCAAAGTAAAGAAATAAAACATATCCAAATAAGAAAAGAAGAAGTCAAGCTATCCCTCTTAATTAATGATATGACTCTATGCCCAGAAAACCATAAAGACTCCACCAAAAGCCTTCTAGAAATAATAAATAACTTCAGCAAAGTTTCAGGATACAAAATCAACATCCATAGCATTTCTACATACCAGTAATGTCTGAGATGAGAGCCAAATCAAGAACACATTCTCAATCACAATAGCCACAAATAGAATAAAATGTCTAGAAATACAGCCAACTGAAGAGGTAAATGATCTCTACAGTGAGAATTACAAAACACTTCTGAAGAAATCAGAGACATCACAAACCAATGGAAACACATTCCATGCTCATGGGTAGAAAGAATCAATATTATTAAAACGGCCATCTTCCCCAAAGCAATTTACAGATTCGATGCTATTCCTATCAAACTACTGATGACATTGTGTTTCACAGAACTAGAAATAACTATTTTAAAATTTATATGAAGCCAAAATGGAGCCCAAATAGCCAAAGTAATCCTAAGCAAAAAGAACAAGGCCAGAAACATCATACTACTTGATGTAAAACTATACCATAAGCTACAATAAACAAAATATCATGGTACTTATACAAAAACAGACACAATAGAACAGGTTAGAGAACTCACAAATAAAGTTGCACACCTACAACCATCTGATCTTTGACAAAGTCAACAAAAACAAGCAATGGGGAAAGGAGTTTCTCTTCAATAAATGGTGCTATAATAAGTGACTGGCCATATGCAGAAGACTGAAACTGAACCCCTTCTTTACTTCTTTTTTTCTCTTGAGACAGAGTTTCATGCTTGTTGCCCTGGCTA
Organism: Symphalangus syndactylus; assembly: GCF_028878055.3. NCBI lineage: Eukaryota > Metazoa > Chordata > Mammalia > Primates > Hylobatidae > Symphalangus > Symphalangus syndactylus. Next base: position 26,564,603 of record NC_072428.2, on the reverse strand, counting down.
GAGTGCAATGGTGCAATCTCGGCTCACCACAACCTCTGACTCCTAGGTTCGAGCAATTCTCCTGCCTCAGCCTCCTACATGGCTGGGATTACAGGTGCCAGCCATCAAACTCAGATAATTTTATATATATACATATACTTTTTTATAGTAGAGACAGGGTTTCACCATATTGGCCAGGCTGGTCTCGAACTCCTGAACTCATGTGATCCACCCACCTCAGCCTCCCAAAATGCTGGGATTACAGGTGTGAGCCACCACACCTGGCCCTTCCTTTCAACATATACAAAAATTAACTCAAGATGGACTAAAGACTTAACTCTAAAACCTAAAACTATAAAAACCTTAGAAGAAAGCCTAAGATATACTGTTCTGGACATAGACCTTGGCAAAAATTTTATGATGAAGTCTCCAAAAACAACTGCAACAAAAGAAATAGAAAAGGTAGTACCTAATTAAACTAAAGAGCTTCTGCACAGCAGAGAAACTATCAACAGAGTAATATACAACCTACAGAATGGGAGAAAATATTTGCAAACTATGCATCTGACAAAGGTCTAATATCAAGGATCTCTAAGGAACTCTAACAAATCAACAGGCAAAAACAACCTCATTTAAAAATGAAGAAAGATCATGAACAGACGCTTCTCAAAAAGAGACAAACACATGACCAACAAGCATATGAAAAGACGCCCAACATCACTAATGATTAGAGAAATGCAAATCAAATCCACAATGAGATACCATTTCAAACTAGTCAGAATGGCTTCTATAAAACATTCAAAAAATAACACATGTTGGTGAGGTTGCAGAGAAAGGGCAATACTTATACACTGCTGGTAGGAATGCAAATTATTTCAGCCACTGTGGAAAGGATTTTGGAGATTTCCCAAAGACGTCAAACAGAACTACCATTTGATCAGCAATCCCACTATTGGGTATATACCCAAAGGAATATAAATTGTTCTACCAAAAAGACACAAGCATTCACAAGTTCATCACAGCACTATTCACGATAGCAAAGACATGGAATCACCTAGATGCCCATCAACAGTGGACTGTATAAAGAAAATGTGGTAAATATATACCATGGAATACAACACAGCAATAAACAAAGAACAAAATAATGTCCTTGGCAGCAACATGGATGCAGCTGGAGGCCATTATCCTAAGTAAATTAACACAGGAACAGAGAGCCAAATACTGCATATCGTCACTTATAAGTAGAAGCTAAACATTTAGTACACATGGACACAAAAAGGGGAACAATAGACACAGGGCCTACTTGATGGTGAAGAATATTAGGAGGGCAAAGATCAAAAACTACCTATCATGTACTATGCTCACTACCTGGGTGATGAAATCATTTGTGCATCAAACCTTAGAGACACACAATTTACCCATGTAACAAACCTGAACATGTACCCCTGAATCTTAAAGTTGAAAAAAAAAGATATCTGAACTTAGAACATATTCTTTGAATAAAAAGTAAAGGAAACAGGAAAATGAGGCTTTCCTTTAATACATGCAATTTAATAAACCCATGTATTAGTCTGTTTTCATGCTGTTAGGAAGAAATACATGAAACTGGGCAATTTATACAGAAAAAAGGATTGACTCACAGATCTGCATAATTTGGGAGGCCTCAGGAAACTTACAATCAAGGCAGAAGGCACTTCTTCACAGGGTGGCAGGAGAGAGAATGAGTGCCCAGTAAAGGTGGAAGCCCTTTATAAAACCATCAGATCTTGTGAGACACGACTCAAAATCATGAGAATAGGATGGGGAAAACCTCCCCCATTATTCAATTATCTCCACCTGGTCCCTCCCAGGATAAATGGGGATTATGGGAACTACAATTCAAGGTGAGATTTGGGTGGGGACACAGCCAAACCATATAATCCGTATCTTACTTTCCTGCCCAGCACACAATAAAGTCAAAACAATGGTATATATTTCCTAGGAAAGGTAGCCGTTCAGATTGTTTCTAGCTGATTCCCCCCTTGCCAGGTGTAAAACTTGTCTCATCTTACAATGAAAATATGGCTTGTAAAATGTTTGTGAAATAGCAGGTTGTAAAGCAAGCTAGGAGGAGCTGTTTTGTGCATTTGACTGTGCCCCTTCATACTTTTGTATAACATGTTGGGTCTTCCTTAGTGGAAAAGTAGGTAGATGGAGAGGAACAGGCATGTTAACACAGCAGCAGCAGAGTAGCTTCCAATGGGCAGAACTCAAATCTGTCACTTGCAAGCAACCCACAACAATCTTTAGTTGAAGCTTAGTTTTATACTTCTATTAAAAATATAAAAGTTAAATTTATTCTATAAGCTTATTCTTCCCTATTTTAAATTATTAGTACTGTATTATAAAAAGTTAGTTAGACTGGCCTCATATAATGATTTTGTCTCCCATGCATAATGAAAACATTTTTCTTGGGCAGAATTACTCCTCTTTAGACAAATGTGAAGAAGTTTTGCCAACTGACAGATGATACACAAATGTGCACAATTATTATTGTTACTGCTGTCACTACTGTTTTGGATAATCTTAAATACCAACAATCTTTCTTTTTAAAAATAAAGATATTGACACCTCTTCACATAAATAATTGTTCTCTATAGACACACAGGAGTCGCAGCCTCAAATGTCTATGAATAGAGAGGCAAAGAGGAGAAGATGGACTCAACAGCTAATACATCTCATGATTTTACCTTTATACCAAGACAGAACTTATTGCCTTTTTTCTAAAATAGGTTGATGCTTTTATTCACCATCTTTACTTTTCATTAGTAAAATATTTATCTACTGAAGACAGTATGCAAACTTCAGAAAAAATTACAGGTAGAAAATTAAACCACTCTTAAGGATCAATACCACTAATGCTTCAGTATACTTGACTAAGCTTTTTCATGAGTACATAAAAATGATTCTCCCTTCTCCAAGTTTAAATTAGATGTACTATTTCTCTATAGCCCACTTAATATAGTTATTAGAATATTCCATGTTATTAAATATTATACTATAACATGAATTGTGATATCATGTTATAGCACATGACTGTAGTACGTGACTAATAGTAGACTATTCTTGAATAAATGTATTTACTACACTGTTAGAAAATTGCTAAGTATTTGTTTCCAATTGTTTATGACTATAAATAACCCTATAGTGTAAATCCTTATGTACAAAACATCTTTCAACTCTGTATCACTAGTAGGACATACAACCCATAACAGTTATAGTTTTCCTGGGTTTCCTGGGATAACATAAGGTAGCAAGGACCAGTCTGGCTTACTAAAACTCATTAGGAGCTTCTTCATTATCTCTGCCCTTATCCCTGGTACATCCAGTATGTATGATATTTCAGGGCCAACTCAAGGAAATTTATTTCCCAAGTTGTTCATGCCCAATGACAGTATTTTTTTAATCCCTCTCTTAATTCAGTCCCCTTCCTTCACAACCCTCATAATAATAAAAATTCAAGTCATAATCCAGAGAGGAAGCAATGGGATAATTTTTGATGTGTTTTCCAGAGGTTCCATCTGGGGCACATTCTTTACCTTGAAGTCCTTTAATATTTACCAATTAACCTGATAAACAATCTCCTTACATCAAGTAGTCTACCACTTATCAGAATAAGAGAAGTATTATATAGCAAATAGTGTAAAGATGAGAGATCTTATTGTTCTCTTTTTGAGATGGGGTTTTGCTATGTTGCCCACGTTGGTCTCTTGGGCTCAAGTAATCCTCCTGCCTCAGCCTCCTGAATATCTGGGACTACAGGTGTGCACCACTGCCCCGAGCTTAAGAGATCTTGCTTTTAAGTGTCTAAAACAGAATATAAATCAAGCCAAGCTATAATAGGAGTCAGACGTGACAGTAGAAGGCTATTATAACAATGGTCACAGTCTTAGAAAAGGAAATGTAGATGTTAATAAAGTTATTTTTCCTGTTCCAAGAAAAGGGGACTAATTTAATAAAGTATGGGCAAAACCACCTCGCATCCTGCCCTTAGACCTGGGTCATCAAGCGCCTACTCTGAGGTCCCCTACTTTACAGAGACTCAATATAGGTTTTATCTTCCCTGCCTTGTAATAAAGCTCAAGGGTTAAGATACTGTAGTCTTACAAAATCTGAGTCTTTCCTCACCTTCTGAGTCACATTCTTGGCATGGGGGACTCCAAATTCCATGCCTGAATACCATAAACTCACCTCTGAGGCTCGTGCTGGTTTCTTTCCAGCAGACGTGTCTTCAGGTGAACATATTCTTAATTCTGAGGCAGAGTGAAGGGGCATCTGTTTGGGGGAACAGATAGTGCTTGGACCTGAGTTCTGGAATGTCCACCAGATATGGAGGAGGCACATAACAGAGCAGAAAAAAAAAAGAAGTAGAGAGAAGGGTGCAGTTGGGAACCTCCATGTACTCTTGTCTAAGGCTCTGTAAATGTTAGAAAGAGCCTGCTCCTCTGAACTCTTACACTTAGTGACAAGTATATTTTATGTCATTGTTTATTTCAGCATCATTCTTCTTGAGTCTGGAGATTCTTCTTTTAGGAAAAGAGTCAATATAAATCTGTAAATGTGATATATACTTTTAAAGTCAACTTTGAGGACAGAAATTGTGAGACTGCAGTACCCTACCCCTTTATAAACCATAACTCAAAGGTCTGCAGGTGAGAGTCAATGTTTTCTGAGGCACTACAAAAATTCTCTTATAATAAATATGGGAAAGGATGTCTGCATTTTAGAAAGTTTCAGCAAGGTATTCTAGCAGCCACTTAAAGGAATGACACTTTGTCTATGTCCCCAGATCAGCTTACTGTTTATTGATCTACAGGCGCCAGCCACCATGCCCAGCTATTTTTTTTTAATATATATTTTTAGTAGAGACCGGGTTTCACTGTGTTAGCCAGGATGGTCTCGATCTCCTGACCTCGTGATCCTCCTGCCTCGGCCTCCCAAAGGGCTGGAATGACAGGTGTGAGCCAACGCGCCTGGCCATAGACTGCATTCTTATTACCTTATCATTAGTAAAAGCTTCTGGAATCAAATCCAGTGGTCCATTCCCTGAGTAATATGCCTGGAAAACTTCCCTTTGTAAACCAGTCTTCTTCCACTGTTGTTCTCTATACCTTCCTGCCTGGAGTGCCACTGCTTTGTGGTTTCATGGGGAAAAAGATATCACAGGAACCACAAAGCTGGGCAGTTTAATGAAAAAAATTAATAAGGAATTAAAGAATGCCTCATTCTGTACCTGTCATCTTGCCTTTACATGAACTGGTATAGTAAATACCCATTTTGAAGTGGTTGCATGTATTAGAAGTCAAAATTACAAACAAAAATTTGAAGGCAGAGATTTGTCCTGTATTTTTCTTCAATAAGTATGGCTATGGAGCATTTGAATGATTATTGATTTCACTCACTTTTTTAAAATGCTGTTTTTAAACATTTGTTTTGCTAAAATGTTTCCACTGAAATGTAATACAGTAAGCTGTCAAACTTCCAACACTGCACCATAACATTTAACTTAGCAAAGTGTGCTGATGGATGCCCCCAGCTAATTAGAAAGATGACTTGAAAACTATATCCTAATGACTCAGAAAATCCACCTCAACTATTTTTCTTCTAAGCTAATTATTGGTTTGAGAAATACACATCCTATTTTGAGGGCTAAATTTTTCTTTCCTGGAATAAAAACCGCAGAAATCTATATTGGTGTTAGATTTTTGTATCCATGGTTCTGATTAAACTTTTCCATTTATATGTATTGCATCCTTGGCCATATAAATCATATTTATAACATAGAATGCCATATCTGCTCCTTACCCTGAAGCTTAGAACAAATAATTATTATTAAAACAATTTAAATTAGAAAGCTGCTCTATCCACTGTGTTCTTTATATGTGATCGTCAGGATATTAAAAACTTGAATGATAAAAAAGATCTAAGAAATTGAATCATATTGTGAATATTTCATTGCATATAAATTGTTCTATTATAACATTGCTTTAAAGCCAAATGTTGTTTTGTAACTTTCTAGTTTGTATGTACCCAAAGTTCATATGTTCCTATCTCAGATTTTCCCAAAGTAGGCAGGCCTATGCTGTTGAACACATTGCAATTCTGGTGAGTAAAAAAAAAAAAAAATGTGTATTCTTACAATACTGCTTACATAAATATCAAGCATGGTGCTACGTAATACAGAGAAAATGGTATGCAGTGTAGTCATGCAAATGCACCAAAACTCAAGAAGTATTTTTAGTCTCTGGAACTTTCAAAGAAATGGATGACATTAAGTATAATTTAACAGAAACCAGTTGGCCTATAGCTGAACATAAAGTTCTAACCAAATCCAGCATGAATCTAATTTTTGTCCAAAATATTGTGGGCTTCATGAAGCTATATATTTATTCTAATTTTATTTTAAAGGTGATGCTCATTTCTAGGGAAATCAAGTTCACAAATCAGACCCTGATCCATTCCAAGTTACATATGGCAAAGAGATTATTTTATTTTTATATAATGTCATGCTTTGAGGCATTTAGAAGAGGAGAGATGGAGAAGGAGGAAAAGGAGGAAGTAGAAGGAGAAAGAAAATGGACATGTGGTGAAAGAAGGCCAGGAAAAGACAAAGAATGTTCACGTTAATCTAATAAAAAGTAGAATGAAAGACCAAAAAGGAATCAGAATTTGTTCTACATTCAGCAGTTCATGTGATTTCTAAATCTGGCAAACCTGGAATCATGTCTTCTCTCTATAGTGAAATCTCTTCACACTCTGAAGATCCTAACAGAAAACCTTCTGGAAGGTAGAACTATTCATATTTTGCTCTCAGATGTTCCTGCAAGATATTCTCCAAATTTAATTACATCTTTCTACTCATGAAGATAGGTACGAAGGACTTCTGAAATGCCAGTTAACAGAAGATGCTTCAGAGATCACTAGAGTAATTTGTCTGATGTCATAGTTTAGGGCAGTGCCCATGTTATAAAGCACACATCAAATCCCATTCTCTCCTCTAAGCATCCTCTAATACCTTGGTCTAAAATGACTCATATTTCTCTACTCCTATAAGCAATCTGCTCTTACATTTTTTTCCTATAAATGAAGTCCCTATTTATTCTTATAAAGTAAAATTTATATTTACTCCTGGGTTACTTAGCATTTAGGTCCTACAACTTTAATGTTGGTGTTGAAAATCTGGCCCTACTATCCACTAGCCATGTGGTCTTGAGCAAAACACTTTACCTATCAGCTACCAAAGATACCATCAGTTATTTCAACTGCAAAATTAGGTGAAAATACTTATTCTGCATGGCTACTGTAGGATGAAAGACGTTAAAACATACAGTGCTCTTAGAAGAGTGTTTAGCACATGGTAAAAACAAAATGAGTGTTAGCCACCATTCTATTAATACTACTGTCACATTGTGATTATAATTATTATCATTGTCTCTTTGATGGAATATACTATGTAATATCTTTAAAATATTTTGACTCATTTTATTTTTTTTTTAGGTAAACCAGAAGCTTAATAAAAATGAAAAAAAAAATACAGCATGGTGGGCTAGCTGCTTCAAAATGTCTGTTATATGTTTGTCAGCCTGATATCCTGACTCTGTATTCTAGAGGTCACAGGACTGGCCCCTCACATACAATCAGGACTACAAGCCCCACAAATTATAAGGGTCATATCCTATTCTTTTTTGTATCCCAACTTCCCTCCATCATTTCCTTGAGATTTAGAAGTTCTCAGAAAATATGTGTGTGATAAATAAAATATAGACTTGTTTATTGCTGACAACACTAATATTATAGATTAAGTTTCTCTGCCATTAATCTATACAGGCTCTCGGAAGTCAGGAAATTTATCCATTTTTGCTCACTCAGTACAGTTTCTAGCATATTATAGATAATATATATTGTCGAATGTGTAAAATGAACTAGTAAACACTAGAACATATGCATCATACATGAAAGTTCTTCCATCTACTGCCATACCCTTATCACTCCACACACACTTGAGATAAAGTAGGCAGGCACTCAATAAACTTAGATGAAGGAATGCATTTCCTAATACTCATTGACTTTAAAGATTTCTTTCAGTAAGCTCTGCAAATAGGCAAAATCTCTGAAAACCTTAAAATAGGTCCAAAATGGATATCACCCAATATTAAGTGAAACTGAATACATGAAGTATAAAACCATATTTGGACAAAAATGACTGACAGGACCATGCAAGAGAGTTGTGAATGGCCTCAGGTAACATTTAATACCACTTCTCCAGGGGCAGCCTACTCTGTTTTCAGGAAACTGCTTTGAAAGTGCCGAAAACAAGTCCCTTTCTCTAGTCCTTTGTTTTTGTGAAGCCCAAATGGTAATCTGTCTCTCTAGAATGATAGTGTATACATCTAAGGTCTTGGGAGAAGTACCACAGTAAGGAAAAGATTAATATCCTCATTCTGCTATTCTCTGCTCCAAAATGAACAGTCGGTTCACTGCTAACAAATACCAGCCTCTGACTTCTCTTTTGAGATTTCCAAATTCACAGGCTCTTGGTTCTCTCAAGCAGAAAATAACTTATTTTCTCTATGCTGTATCTTTCTCTTTTATTTTCCTTTGCAATTTCTTGAGTATTTCACTGTATAATTGACCACAAAAGAGGAGGACAGAAACCAGGTGTAGCCAGAAGCCTTGGGGCTAAATTGGACTGTTGTTTGCAAGGGAATCGTTTCTGGGCAACAGGGTGAATTGCTCATGGCCTTCGTATAAGGAGTGAAGTTACTTGCCAGGTGATTTTCAGTTGTTATGGGGAAAGAAAATTAAGTTTAAGGTGAACACATTTTGGGGAGAAATCATGAGGACTAAGATGTTTCGATTTATCTTTCTTACTCCTCTACTTATATAATAGCAGCAAACCAAGTAATCAGCTAACTTTCTGCATAACTCAAGTGTGCTGAGCATTGTAATACATACATATCAAAGTTACAGGGAGAAACATACAAGTAATCCTTACCAATACCATAAGATATGATGGAAACACACACATGCACGCATGTGCACGTGCGCGCGCGCACACACACACAGACAATTGATTTCTAGATGAAAACCAGAAGTAAATAATTAGATTTTGGCCGGGCGTGGTGGCTTACACTTGTTATCCCAGCACTTTGAGAGGCTGAGGTAGGCGGATCACCTGAGGGCAGGAGTTTGAGACCAGCCTGGCCATTATGGTGAAACCCCATCTCTACTAAAAATACAAAAATTAGCCAGGCATAGTGGTGGTTGCCTGTAATTCCAGCTACTTGGGAGGCTGAGGCCGGAGAATCGCTTGAACCCGGGAGGCGGAGGTTGCAGTGAGCCAAGATCACGCCACTGCACTCCAGCCTGGACGACAGAGTAAGTCTCCGTCTCAAAATAATAATAATTAAATGTTATATTCACACTTTCATAAATTGCATGATTATTTGTTATGCTCATTTATTTATTCTCTCTCTCCTGATAAGATTACATGTCCTCAGCAGGCTTTGCCATGTGACTTGCTTTGGTGATTAAAACTGGAACAAGAAGCAGTAGATGTCACTGTCACACGTTTCACCATCGAACTTTTCCCAGTGCCATGCACTCAGGTTGGATGGCTCCTTTGGCCTATGTCCTGGTCTGAAGGGGCATGAAGCAGAGCCACAATCTACATGTAATATTAATGGAAAAAAAAAATCTCTCTTTGGAAAGCACTGAGATTTGGGAATACTTTGTTACCACAGCAAAACCTAGCATAAACTTATTATATGCATATATTGATAGGTCAAAATATTTTATACTTTTTTCCTTTTCTCTGGCTCATTCCTTACTTCAAATATTTCTAAGGTTCTTCTTTAATATATAAAGTCAAAACTCTTAATGTGGAATTTAAGACTTTGTATGAGATAGACCCTGACTCTCTTTAATCTCATCTCTTGCCTTCTGTTTCACCCAATACAGCCATACTGCTCTATCTACAATTCTTCCATTCCCCAAGATGTTTAACCTCTGTACTTGGCTTATAATTTTTCCCTCTGTTTGGAATATTGCTGATTCCCCTTCTCTACTCTCACTTTACCCACAGGGTCAGTTCCAACCCTTTTGCAAGAACAAACCCCTTCTTCTCCCATTTACTTAAATATTCTCTGATCAACTAATTATTCTCTTCCTACTTCTTGTCATCAATGTACCATCTCAGACTTCATTGCAATTACTTTTTTTATTTTGACATCTCTGACATTGGACATTTCTTGACAGGAAACTACAATGGTTTAGATATATGTAGATCCCCAGTACCTAGCAGATAGTCTGAAATATAACAGATACCTGACAAATTTTGTGGAACTCATGGGTAAATAAATACTTCAATGTATTAATGGTTCTCCTGTAGGTCCTTTCACACTGGCATGTGATTTTTTTAAAATTCTTGGTAAATGATTCTTAGGATGGAAAGTAATTGATTGGAGTATATCAACTTTGCTTTGAAATAAAAATGCTATTACCTGTGGAAGTTGTGTCAATCTTAAAGGCTTCTGCAACATTTAATTTTGTACATTTTTCAGGGTGGTATCATTCTAACCACATCAGTATGTTCTTCACATCATCTAGAAGGTTAACACCAAAGAGCCACAGAATCACCTGAGAAATTTCTATTTGATACTTCATTCCATTTTAGTGCAGGAAATAAATAAATTATCCCATACTTCTCCTCAATCAAACATCAGCCTCATTTTCTTTCTAGCCAAAACATATTATTTTTGTCTTTCCTTTGGTATTAGAAATACTTGAAGGGGGCTTAGAACCAGAATACCTGAATTTAACATCCAGCTCAATTCTAAACTGGTTTTGTGACCTGTGTTGTGTCACTTATCCTTCTGTAGTTTCATTTTTCTCATCTCTCAAATGAGAGTACAAGAGAGAAAGAGTATTGAAATCTCTTTTAGCTGTGATTAAAAACAAATTAGACTAAGTTAATTCACTTACAAACTGAGAACCAAAAGAGAGGTCTAATATTCAGATTTGAAATGAACTAAAAAAAACTACCAACTCGACTACTTTTGAGTCTTTCCTACTATTCCAAACTGAAATCTACAGAACACGCTGCAAAATCAGATAGACTTGGTTAGAATTTCAACTCTGCCTTTTATTGACTGTGTGATCTTGATCATGTTGCCTGATCCATCTGACTTCAATTACCTCCTGTAAAATGAGAATAAATGCCCTTATCCTATAGAATCTTTATAAAAATCGAATGTCTTCATATCTCGGTTTATGACAATTTCTTTCTCCTGATTGCTCAAACCAAAGATTTTGGAGTCATTACTGATTCTTTTTTTCCTTTTTCTCTTACTCCACATCGTATAACTATAAATCTATCATATATTTTGAATGCAATCATTTCCCACAATCTTTACTATACCACTTAATTCTTACAACAGTCTCACAAATGAATAAAAGTGATGAGGAGGCGGCATAAGAGAAGAAGAAGAAAGTTAACACATAGTACTTATTATTTACTGAACAACGTTTTAAGCAATCGGGCTAATGTCTTAGTTGTTTCTGGCTGGTTTAATAAATTACCATAGACTGGGTGGCTTAAATGACAAATATTTATTTTTCATAGTTCTGGAAACTGGCTATCTGAAATCAGGATGCCAGTATGGTCAGAATGCTAGAATCTTCCATTGAACACAACAGAATTCTCATTTGGTTGCAGGGTAGAATCCCCATGTGGCAGAAAGAGGTCAAGAGTTGTCTGGGGTACCTTTAATATGGGCACAAATCCCATTTAGTAAGCCTCCATCTTCCTAACCTAATTACCTCCCAAAGGCCCCCACCTCTTAGTACCATAATACTAATGATGAGAATTTTAACAGATAAATTTTGGAGGACAAAAACAGTTAATGCATTGCAGACCATCTCATTTATCCTTGTAACAATATTTTGAAGTAGATACTATTTTTATTCATATTTTACAAATGACAAAACTGAAGGTCCAAAATTTGCTTTGCCCAAGGACATTGAACCAGTAAAGGAAGATCTGGTCACTGAAGCCAGGAAGTTTGGCTCCAGTACTCTTAACCTGGATGTTGTAGTACCTTCCCAATAAAAACAAGTACTTGGAATCCAGGAGTGGTAGGAAGAACACTGAAATTCAGATCAGGGCTGCACTTTTTAGAAGGACAGCCTTTGAAATCTAAAATTATGGACTTGAGTTCCAGCTTCATTACTTTGTATGTTACCCTGTGTGCTTTCTAAACTGCTCTGAGCTTCTGTTTCCTCATCTTCAGGCTTGGAACTTGGGGTTTTATCTTGGATATTTGTTAGGTGCCACTCCAGTATCCATTTCTCTTTATCCATCCTTAGCAGTGCTTCTAATTTCTCAACCATGTATACTAGGACGTAATGAGAAGCAAAAGAGCTTGGAGTTCTTAGAATTCTTAGATCCAGGCATGGGCTTATATCTATAGGAGAGGCCCATCCCTTGGGAAATGTGGCCTTCAGTAGAGAATCTCAACAACTATCAACTCTTAGCCTAGCAGGTAGCAAGTTGAGGGAATAATCCCCCAACTTCCCTTGTTTCTTGCCTAACAATTTTCTGCCGAATCCAAGTGGAAACCAGTGGTCAACAGGCAAGAGAGACTATGGCTGCAGTCTATGAAAATGAGCCTCCTGGTGTAAATCAGGACAGAAAAGAGTGAAGAATGTGTCTGTAGAGACAAATAGAAAAAAAATATCTATTACATTTTAATTGTCAATGTGAAGTCTAAATGTCTGAAATGGCAAATCTCCATCACAAAAGGGAGCATCAAGAACAAAAATCAAGGGTGTCCCTCAAAGATGAAAGATGGGACCTCAGAACATTATAAATAAATATATTTCCTTTCAACTTAACTAAGATAAAAAGAAGTAAAAAAATGATTTGTGTTATAATGACAAAAAGCTCTGAGTTATTAAATTTTTATTTCTCAATGTTGGCATTTATCTTTAACACTTTTCCCAACTTTTCATTTTGCCAGTTCATTTCAGACAGTTTGTACCATTGTTTGTTGAAACTCTTTTCCATCTTGACTAAATCATGTCTGGCCTGGCAGTTGCTGTTCACATAAAATTGGGGACCAAGCGAAAAAAAACTGAAGTGATAATAACTCCTTCTTGAAGAAAGTACCTGGAGTTTTCCATAATTGCTTTTCTTGCAAAAATAAAAAATAAATCTATTCAATTTTCCCCCTCACTTCTACTGTACACTGCAGCCTACAGTTTCTTTTCTTTTTTTTTTTTTTTTTGAGACAGAGTCTCGCTCTGTTGCCCAGGCTGGAGTGCAGTGGCATAATCTCAGCTCACTGCAAGCTCCACCTCCCAGGTTCACACCATTCTCCTGCCTCAGCCTCTCGAGTAGCTGGGATTACAGGCGCCTGCCACCACGCTCGGCTAATTTTTTTGTATTTTTGGTAGAGACGGGGTTTCACCATGGTCTCGATCTCCTGACCTCGTGATCCGCCCGCCTCGGCCTCCCAAATTGCTGGGATTACAAGCGTGAGCCACGGCACCCAGCCTAGCCTGCATTTTCAATCAAGCCACCATATAAGACTTGCTTTCATACATACCCTTTCAAGAGTTTTCTGTCTGGTACCATGATCATTCATACTGTAGTTTATCTTATCAATAATAAAAGCATTTCCAGCTGTTTCCAAGCCAACTCTGAGAATTACTTTTTTTTTTATGGCAAGACGGAGAGTTTTGGGCTTGCTCTTGCTCAAATTTCATTGCAAGAGAAAAGGCATTTCTTTCTCTATATAAATTTCTTGCCACTAGACCAGAAACAAGAATGGTTCCAAATTATTCTGGGAGATCTCTTTTCTTTCCAGTCTGTACACCCCACAGATTGAGACAATCTACACTGGAAAGGAAGGGTCCTTCGGAAGAAACCTCTGCACGATAATTTTTTTCAAGTACTTCTGGTGACAAATTGTCTTACAATCCCAGAAGCTGAAATTTCAAGATATGTCTGTGACTTCTCTAAAAAGTATATAAAATAGCAATTACTATGTGGGCAACAATTCAGCGCCTCCTAAAGAAATGAAAAAGATGGAAATAAGGTTGGCATTTGAATGTTAAACTATGTCACCAGCACACACACAAAAATGCATCCAGGAAGAGTTAGGCAGTTCTCTTAGGCAGAACTGGCTATCAGCAGTGAAAGTACAATGACAACAATAATATTAGCAGCAAATTAGCAAAATTGAAATGAATATTTACTACGTGTCAGATACTGTATACGACACTGGCCATGGTTATTTTATTTAATTCTAACAAGACCTTGTGAGGAAAATATTATTATGGTTCTATTTTACTAATTAGAAAACAGGCTTAGGCCAGGCGCGGTGGCTCATGCCTGTAATCCCAGCACTTTGGGAGGCAGAGGCGGGCGGATCACGAGGTCAGGAGATCGAGACCATCCTGGCTAACACAGTGAAACCCCGTCTCTACTAAAAATACAAAAAATTAGTCGGGCGAGGTGGCGGGCACCTGTAGTCTCAGCTACTCGGGAGGCTGAGGCAAGAGAATGGCGTGAACCTGGGAGGTAGAGCTGACTCCCTCTCTTTTAATTCCCAGCTTACCAGTAACCCTGGATAATTTGGCTTCTCTTGTGGCTTTCTTACAGAGAAACGATGTGTTGATGCCTGTTGGCATTTTAATTATTTGCTTTGGACTTTTATGAGTTAATAGCGTGAGCTGATATCCTTACCTGATCTCAGAAATGGGACTAACAAGTTTGAACTAAGGATCTATGAAATGAGCATCTATTGTTTTTATCTTCCTGGATCAGCCACCAACTTCTACCACCCCTTTACTGAGGAAATGTTTCTTCCCACTCTAAACATGTTTTTTGAATGCAAGTTTTTCAAATTTTTGCAGATTCAATCTTTCTGGCTATAGTTAGCAGCTGATCTATGACAAATCTATCACAGTATCCAATTTACCCAGACAAATTCTAAGCCCAGAGAAATGTACCTGTTGCACATAGAGCCAATCGTAACTTTTCCCTAGGACTGTTTAATTCAGGATTAGAGAAATAGTGTGCATTTAATGTTCTTTTCTAAAATGGTGCTATGTGACTTTAGAGCTGTGAGCAGCCACAGTTCCCATCCTGTGAAAGAAGCCAGTCTGTAGGAATAAATGAAACTACATATAGGAAAGAGCAGACATGAAAGAACGCAATTAAGCTGTCACAGATGGCAGCAGTTTCTTATTCCAGCTGCTTCACCCCCCTCCCCTCAGGTAAGTAAGCTTTCTCATCACTCTCCTTTTAGGCCAAAGCTAGTTCACAGTTGGTTTTAACCAAAAGAGTACTGAATAACATACCTTTTAATCTAAAGACCAAAAAATGAAATGATAAAGCCAGGACTACCACATACAGTTGTATACTTTGTGCACTGCACAAGAGCCAAAGTGAGCAGAAGATGATAAAATCCAGCCATGCAACTTGGTAAGAATTAGCACCCACCTACAAGTGGTGACATTTTCAAATTTTCACAAACCATTCTAATCACAGGGCTAATATTGGCCCTAAATGAAGTCAACGAAGTAAATAGCAACTTCTAAGTCCTCTTGTGGACTGAGTACACTGAGAATACCCAGACCTTACCAGATTTTTTTCTAACTTAATAAATGTCTCTCCCAAAGAGTATGTGATTGAGAGATGTCAATATCCGAGAATGATGTATCAAGACTCCCCACGCGCACCAATCCTCAGTAAATCCTAGATTCTGTTCTTTCATTTATATGAGAGAAAAACTAGCTAATTTTCTTTTACCATGGTCATTGAAAAAGAGTCTATTTTTAAATGATGAAGTTTCTTACCATTATGGAATGTTTGTCACACACTATAGATTCAGCTGACAATTCCTGGGTTAGATATGATTTTCCTATAAATTTTAGGAGACAATATGTGCATGTGAACATCCATGCCAAACTTTCCATTGCAAGCCACACCATCCATGCAAATGCTCAGTCGTTTGGATGTGATATAAAATGTTTCCAAGTTCACAAGCTATACTTATCCTGTTTCCTGGGCATCTTAAAAGAGTGCCATTGTTGTCATTGTGGTGAGTAAGCCACCCATGTCATAACAGCCTATAACCACTAGCCTTAAGCTCCTCAAGCCATCTTTCACATTCTTCTTGACTGTTACTAGGGTATAGAAGAAGATGAAAACTGAGCAGCTGGGTTTTCCATTTACCCAGTGAATCACTTTATCTCCAAGACGTATAGGGAATTGTAGGAAGAATAATTACTTAAATCTTGACTGCATGAATAAGCAACCAAATGGAGAAATAGGTCACAATTCTTATTATGCAGATTTCTGAATGTCAGTCAAGTCTCTAGCCATACACCATCACTGTAGCTCCTGAAAACATAGCTCATGATATCTACTCACATTTCCAACCATTTGGATTAATCACTGATGACTTATTCTTTTAGTTGAGAAAGAGTATAACATAGTGACTAAGAGTACAGGCTTTCTAGTTGGTACATGACCTTGGTAAAGTTATTGAAACTCTCTGGGCTTCAGTCTCCATATGTAAAGTGATAATAGCAGCACTCATGTCATATAATTATGATAAGTATAATAATACATATACAGTGCTGAGAACCATTCCTAATATATGATAAGGACTAAGGAAGTATCAGCTCTTATTAGTTTGTACATATTTCATATTCATTAAGCGTTATCATATGCTAAGTAATAGGTTAAGAAATGAAGAAGAAAAACATAAAAATGAGTAAGACAATCCCTGCCATCAAAATGTCATGTTAGGTAGTTGGATTAGGAAACATATAATCAACTCCGGCAGAAAACAAAATAATAATTGTTCAGTAGAATTAAAAACCAGATGGTAACATGCTATATATGTTCCAGATAAGTAAATCTAACTGGGGCTTCAATAAAGCCCCCTCACTAGGGCTTCTTGGCTTAGATACACAATAAATAGTAGCTGATTTATTAAATAAGCCCAAACATGGAATAGTAGGTACTCAATTAATCCTTGTTAATTGAGGCCCATAGTAGGTACTCAATTAATCCTTGTTGAAGGGATAAAAATAAATACTGTATCCTTCAATCCCTTTCTATGGGTGAGTTCCCAACACCAATCCCTCCACATGCAGATGTTCAATACCCTAAGCCCTCATGTTGAACTCACCTGCAAGAAAATCAGAGAAAAATAAACCTAACCCTTGTGATTTTAGTAGCAGCCCTAAGGCTTCTTGCCCTTATGCAGTAGTTATGTTCCCACATCAGAAAAGAAAGAAAAGATACCTGGGGTAATAAGACATCCAAAGAGTAAGAAAAGGGAGTAACTATGAAAATTCATACTACAAACTCATGTGCCCTTACCCTCTGGTTTCCTTGCAGTTAGTTGCCTCCATGACTGTCCCTCTCAAACCATCCTTTAATTGTATAGATGAAGAAACAGAGGTATCAAATTACTCACCCAAGGCCAAACAGCTCACAGCTCAAGAACAACAGAGCCATCACTGAAAACCGGCTCTCCTGCCTCAGAGACTAGGCCCTTTGACCTCACAGTGCTGCATCTCTCTGAAAGGTCAGTTCCTTCACTCCTTATTACATCTTGGGTGTTCTCCTGTCTCCCAAAGTGTGGATTTTAACTGACTCACGGATACCTTGAGAGCTTCTTTAATGAATTTTTCTTAAACAACAGGCCTTCCCATTTGGAAGCAGGTGTGAAGAGCTGGATCCAGGGAGATAGCTGGGATGCTGCAGGCATCGTCCCTGGCATGGGTGCAGCAGATGGAAGTACTCCATGCCTCCTGCATGTGGCTAAGTGGACAGCAGAGTAAAAGCACTGGACACATGAAGAGCCTCATTTATAAAATATTCCTCTGAGCAGCAGGAAATAAAAATTGGGATCAAGATAGTAAATGTTGTCTATCTGCCTGTGTACAAAGAGACTATTTCTAGGGCAAAATGGCCCTCAGCTAAGTACATAAACATAAAGTAAAAGCTATCCAAAAACTTAGAATGGTGTTTACTTATTAGATGGTTACATCTCCTATGTCCTGATTCTACTTGCAATTAACCAAGTTTGATCACGTCAATTTATTATCCCTTATATTTCTATTTAAATGCTGTGAATTACAAGGTTAATCAAGTTATTTTGTTCTCCAGCTCCCTATCCCCTCATCACCAACACTACCAAACTCTGACCTATTCTAGAAACTTACAACCTGAGGGACCATGACAAATGATCAGGTCTAGCCCACAGTGCTCTAGGAAATGAATATCTAAGACAGCTAGGATTGGGAATTATATTTTTCCTTCATGCAGATGACCAAGATTAGAGGCTTAGAGACCCTTCAGTCAAGTGTGTTGGTTTATTATCACTCTGATAGTCAGAATGAGCCTCTATAAATTTTTAAAAATTTATTGCACTTTATTCTAGTTTCCATTCATAAGAGAAACAACTAACTGTCAGATATCTGGCTGGTCTCTAGGATTCTCTCCAACTCTCAAACTTTATGTCTCTATTAAACTCTGCATTTTCCGTATATATTTAAACTACACTCAGCCTAAGTTAAACCATCACTTATATTTACATTTATCACTTATTCACAGACTTATGCCACTCAGGCATTGTGAGTGGCTTTAGGAACACAGAGTTGAAAGGATGTCTCTAAACTCTAGTTGCATGGGATCTGAGATAGAGATGAGCATGAGGTGCCATGGAAAGAACAAAGGCAAAGAATAGAACTCACTGTGGCGTTTCATTGCCAGGTAGACAATGGGTGATCAAAATGTCCAAAGGTGATAGCCAAATGGTTTGAAAGCAGAATGAATTCAGGTGTGAGGAATAGGTTAGAAAAAGTGGTTTGCACCTACCTCACCTAAAAGGGGTAAATCCAACATGATGAAAGAAACACATAGGGATGGACAAACAGACTCAAACAGAATGAGCAAGAAGTTGAAGGCAAGAGCTTTCATGAAGGGAGATGCAAAGAGCAAAACCAGGTGTATGGAGAGGTTAAGGCCTTGATATGAGCCATCAAAGGACATAGAGATAAATCATGGTTTGAACTTGAAATAAGTAAGTCTTGAGAGAAAAGTGGCTCTGTTCGTCAGCATACAGTCAATAAAATCAAAATCATGCATGCTAATTTGGTAGAGGGATTTTAATACTATGAACTAGTTAGGAAGGTCTAAGATAAACTGAAAACCAACTAGATAGTCTGAGGCAACTGCAAGATAAACAACATTAGAGAGCCACAATGACACCTAGGAATAGAAATACAAAGAAAAGTATTCAGGAGGGGATACTACTAGATCTTACAACCTGGGGCTAGAAGAGGCTTTACCGCAGGATATAGAGACACAGTAGCTGGCAGAAATGTCACAGGGAGCAAAGGAGTGAGGGAAGAAACATTCTGACTTCTTTCCTCTGACCCTCTAATCTCTTGCCAGGGCTTCCACTGGCTGAACCTAACAGGAAGCCAGCTGGCAAGTAAGTCTGAGAAAGAGCAAAAGTTCCTGTGAGATTCAGAGCAGACTAGGGGGACAGGAGGGGAAGGGACGTGAGAGCAAATGGCAAATGAATGACAGAGTAGATGAGAAATCAGAGGAGACATGGATCTGAATATTGAAACAATAAAACTCATTTAGAAATTTTAAGTGACACAGGTGGCTAAATAGTCCATCTTAATCCAAGAGATGACAATGGAAGTAGGGTGTTTGCCTTAAAGAGGCATAATTGCAAAGGAAGCAGCTCAGAAATTTCCACAGAGAACTTCATGCAAGCACTATTTTGTGTGCTCCAGTAAAGATAGTAATAACAGCTACATTAGTTGAGTGTCTAGTGTACAATGTATGTTTTACAGGGCACTTTGGATGAACTAGTCTAAATCACACTGCAGGATAGCATCATAACCACACTTAACAGCTGCCAACCAAAACTAAAGTACAGAAAAGTTGAATGAACTGCCCAAGGTAAGACAACCAATAAAAAGGAAAAACAGTATTTAAAGTCCAATCTTATACCAAATCCTCTGTTCATGGCATTAAACCACCATGTCTCAGTGAACTATAATTGTCACAGGATCCAAAGTGACACAGGGTGTCACTGTGCCAGCTGGAAACCTCTGTGGTCAGTGGCACCTCTGCTTGGGTTTTGCTTGT
The DNA here is from genome assembly GCF_028878055.3 of Symphalangus syndactylus. Classification (NCBI taxonomy): domain Eukaryota; kingdom Metazoa; phylum Chordata; class Mammalia; order Primates; family Hylobatidae; genus Symphalangus; species Symphalangus syndactylus. The sequence goes on along the minus strand of NC_072428.2, from coordinate 26,544,391 downwards.
GCCCACTGGGTTCATTCCACCCACTTGGTCCAGCAGGCTGCACTTGGCTCACACTACTGGACAAGATCCCATGTCTGCCAAGGGCAAACCAGGTGTGGAGTGGCGAGTGGTGTGTAAGCATAGGTTCCAGCCACTGTGCACAATCAGGCATGCTGGCTGCGGCAGGGTGGGCAGCTCCAGACACTGGCACAGGCACTAGCTTTGTGTGAGGCTGTGACTGGACCAGATATACCATCAGCAGCTTCTACTGGCACCAGGGAATGTGGTGGTGACCAGAAGATTGGAGATGCTAGGAACCACAAAGCCCCAAAGAGGGTGTTACAGCCCTGGTTCAGGGAACCCCTCAGTCTGGACTACCCCAAGGGCCACAGCTCTTCTCTCCTCATCACCTGAAATGTGGCCAGTGGGGGCAGGTGAGTATTTCAGCCCTGTTTGTCTTACAGCTCTTTCAGCCCTGCCATTTGGCACGTCCCAAATTCTTCTTCCACATCCAGGAAGAATGAGGTATGTGGACAATCAGAGGATGAGCAAGGTGGAGAGGAATATAATTGAGTGACTTAACAGCTCTCAGAAAACCCAGGGTAGCTCCTTTCTGCAGGCAGGTCATCCCGATGAATGTCCAGCTCAGCAGCGAGGAGACCTGTGGTGGGTAGCTCCTCTCCGCAGGCAGGTCATCCTGAAAAGTCAAGGAGACCCAAAGTGGGTAGCTCCTTCCTGCAGCTGATAGTCCTGACATCTGTGTGAGTTTGGCTGAGTCTGGGGTTTTTATAGGCTCAGAAGGGAGGAAGTATATGCTGATGGGTCCATGGGCTGCCATGGGTGGGCCTGGAAAAAGCACCGTAAATTCTCACTCCAGGCCACATACTCTACCTGGAACTGGCAGCCTGGCCTCCAGGCATCAGGCCATCTCTAGCTTGAAGGTGAAGTTTGACTGGGGACCTGCCCCTTTCCACCCAGGAATATGTCTGCCTTCTACTATCAACATACCATCCATGGTGCCCAGGCTGTTCTGTGCCTCCTGGCACATGCTGAGCTGCCCTCAGCAATCCACAGCCTCCCTTCTGTGATCATCAGCACCCAAAGTCCATAAAGGACCAGGGTGTCAAGAAGCTGGCATATCAGTGCTGACCCAAGCATGTGCACACCTAGCTGGGTCACGGCAGCAGAACCCAGTCTCTGCGTCAACTTTGCTGTGAAATTGGAGCAGGCAAGGATAGCAGGGAGAGACCAGGTAGTGGGGGCAGGCACTTTCAAGCCTGCAGATGGGTGGGCTTCCCAGGCCCTGCAGGCTGCATCTTGGAAGGTGGGGTTCCTGCCCTGCCAACTTGGAAAGGGGCAGGGCTTCCACCTGTTTCCATCTCCTACTGGCTCTGTGGAGCATGCAGCCCAGGCTGTACCTGCCCTGCTGCAGCTGGCATCTTTGCAGCAGCCTCTCGAGACAAGCTGCCATTGCCATCATAATGACTTATCTCAAATTCATATACTGAGAGAAAATAGATTTAGTGTCTAAACACACAGATGGTGAAGCCAGATGGATTCAAATCCCAGTTCTGCCATTTACTACCTATTACTATGGGAAATGTATTAGTTTTCTACTGCTGCTGTAACAAATTACCACAAACATAGTGTCTCAAAACAATTGAATGTATTGTCTTATAGTTTTGGAAGCCAGAAATCAGAAACGAGTCTTATGAGGTTAAAATAGAGGCAATAGCCTGGCTTGTCCTTTCTGGAGGCTACAGGAAAGAATTTGTTCCTTGCTCCACTCCAGCTATTAGTGGCTGCCGGCAGTCCTTGGATCATGGCCACATCATTCCAGTCCCTGGTTTCATCATCACATCACCTTCTCCGCTAATGTCAAATCTCCCTCTGCTTCTCTTTTATAAGGACAACTGTGATTACACCAAGCCCACCCAGATAATTCAGGATATCTACTCATATCAATATCCTAAACCTAATTACAACTACAAAGTCCCTTTTCTGTATAAGATAATAGTTACAGGCTGGGTGCAGTGGCTGAGGCCTGTAATCCCAGCACTTTGGGAGGCTGAGGTAGGCGGATCACAAGGTCAGGAGATTGAGGCCATCCTAGCTAACACGATGAAACCCTGTCTCTACTAAAAATACAAAAAAATTAGCCAGGTGTGGTCAGGGCACTTGTAGCCCCAGCTACTCGGGAGGCTGAGGCAGGAAAATGGTGCGACAGAGCAAGACTCCATCTAAAAATAATAACAATAATAATAATAATGGTTATAGATTCAACCTGAATATCTTTAGGAGACATTATTCAATCTAACATAAGAGGGCTCATTAACCTACATGTTTTCATTTCTAAACTAGGGATGACAATATTTATCACCCAGGGCTGTTATAAAGGTTAAATAAATTAATGCATGCAAATCCCTTAAAAACAATGAGAATAATCATTCATTACATGATGGGTATTATTTTAGATTATGCTTTCACATTTGCAAACACACGAGTATGATATTCTGTAGCAACAGGGTTCATAAGAGCAGGGATTGCTGCTTTTGTTCCCTGCCACAAATTCAATGCCTAACATAATTATTAGCTCATGATGGATATTAGTATTAGTTCCTCAGCGCTCCTGTAACAGAGTTTTACAAACTGGGCAGCTTAAAGCAACAGAAATGTATTATCTTACAGTGATGGAGATTAGACATCCAAAATCAGGTGTTGGCAGGGCCATGCTCCCTCTGAACAGTCAAGAGTAGAATCTTCCCTTTCCTCTCCTGGCTTCTGGTGGCTGCTGGCAATCCTTGGCTTTCCTTGGCTGAAAGCTGCATTACTCCATTGCTACATGGCCTTCTTCCTGTGTGTCTGTGTCTGTGTCTTTGTGTCCAAATTTTCCTCTTTTTATAAGGACACTAGTCATTTATGATTTAGCCCCTTCCTAATTCAGTAGGATCTCATTTTAACTAATCGAATTCAAAGATGTAATTTCCAAATAAGGTCATATTCTGAGTTCCTGGATGAACATGAACTTAGAGGGGGACACTGTTCAACCCAATACAGTACTTAGTAAATACTTAATTGTATGAATGAACAAATTAGTTCCGATCTGGAGCTGACAAAGTAGGCCTATCGCCATGAGTCATACACAAAAAAGCAAAGCAAGAAGCCACAGTGATTGAGATTGAAGCGTGTGATGCTTCATTGGAGAAATCTCTCCACAGTGAAGTTGGTTAGTGCCAGTCAACAATGAACTCAAATTCTACTGGACTGAAATAAAGAATCATATCCCCGTTGTCTTTCCACACATAAACACAAACACAACTTTGACAGGTTTAGCTGGGATTAGAAAGAAATTGTCAGTTCACATGTAGGCTTTAAACTAGAATTTCAGGTCATGAAAATAGCATTAATTGTGGACATACATCTTAATTTGAGCAAAGAAGCACATACTAACTCTAGTAGCCCAAAGCTGTTATATGAAGATATTGGAAAACCTGCAAAACAACCATATGGTTCACTTTGGTGGAAGCAACATTATTCTATTGACCTGAATCCTCTGTCTGCAATTATAAGCCTGAAGTTCTCCTTACAATATATATTTCGCAATACAGATTCTATAAATACAACCTACATGCACACGCCTAGGGTGACTAGTAATTTACAATTGCTTTATTCATCTCATAAACCAAAATGGGATAGTTACCATATATTAATAAAACATTAACTAGTGTAGAATGACTGAAAATGGGCTTAACAGAAGGCTGGAAGTGGATGAAGGTGCTGCCATATTTACTAGCTACCTATTACTTGTATCTTTATAAGTATGTGGTCCCCATGGAAGATATAATTAAGATTCCATAATATAATGAAAACAATTTCAATCTAGATAATTCTTCATGTGGAAAATAGCAACATATTTTGCTTATTCTCTACTTAAAATTTTAACTCAAGAGGATTTTAAAAATCCTAGCCAAAAGAACTGTCAATGGGCATTAATATTTACTTTTTATCAATATCTTGGTAGGTGTCTCCCTTCCTGTTCTTGTTTTGTCTTGTACTTTTTGTACACAAAATTCATTTATATATGCAAATCAGAAACCAATATAATCCATCATCCCTGTTGCTGTAACATCTGGTGTATTCCAGTAGCCAAAAATGTCTGCTTCAGAGGAGGCGGTTAAATATCCTGAGGCATGTAATTGCTTGATACCATCCTCAGTTATCAGAAGTAAAGAAGAATTTCTTTCTGATAAGAATATATAATTAGTTTATACTATACCTTAACTTCACAAATTAGCATCAGCCCATAGTTCAGGGTACAGAAAAGAATTAGTTTTGACCTAAAATAAAATTCAGCTGGAGGAAAAAGAACAGGAATTCTATCTTCTCTTCTGTGCTGCTTCTGCCGCTGAGGCTCAATTGCTGAAGGCAGATAGATCTTTCAGCAGCAGCAAGCATATTGCTCTGAGTTTTGGGAACTGGTTTCAAAAACATACTTCTCTGATTGAATATTACTGTAAGAGAGCATCCTCTATGGCCATGTCAGCAGACACTGCACATTTGACCATTTCAGCTCAGTGATCCCTGATCTACTGCCAGAAAGGATGGGTCAGTGGTGAGAAAGGATAAAAAGCCCACAGATCTGCACTGAAAGAAGAGAGATGAGGGCTAGATTGTCTCAGGGAAATGGTATGGATTTAAAAATATTAATGCATCCCCTAGGCAAAATAACAACTGGATATAAAGGATTTTTCATGTTTTAAGAAGTAAAGCACATATATAACAAACATTCTACAAAAAATCAAAACAGTGTTTTATATTTCTTCTTTAGTTTTGCAATCCTAACAACTATCACATCCTCAGAGTAATGCAGATTACTAATGTTAGGGCAAAAGGGCCCACAAAACATTCTCAAAAGAACTATCAAGTAATTTACGTCTGCACTAAATGTGTAAGGGAATTTCTCTTTGTGCTTTCAATGTTGTAAAAAGGGATTTGTTTTCAGATCGATTCCTTTTGAAAGACCTTTAGCTACTTAATAAATTGTTCCAATCCTTATTAGTTTTTCTCTTATTCTGTCTCTGCTAAAACCTTAAGACCTGACTCTTACATCCTACTGGACAAGTGTATCCAGTCTTCACCTTATTTTGTTATTCCTAAGGAGCCTTCTGTGCTTTGAAAACAGAAGGATCAAATAGCTTTTGCTACCAGTATGGAACTACGAACTGGGAACTTTCGTTTTACCTATGCTACTGACTTCTTGCAATTGAATCATTATCTAATTTATGCCTAAAAATATTTGTATCAATATGGGCAACATTAAAGGAGTAAACACTTTTATACTATTTTTCCAAAGTCTTATGTCAATAAGATGTTTGGGCAACCATAATGTAAAGAAAATAATGTCACAGCAAGAAAAACAGATTTATGTAAATCTAAGATTTATTGTCAAACTGTCCCCCAGACTTAAAATTTCTTGGCTCCTTAAATCCTTCAGGATCCTCTATCTTAAAGTCCCACTGTATAATTCACTTTTCTGAACCTTACCAAAAGAGGGCCAATGAATGTTATCAATTTCTTTGCCTAGCCATTCAATGAGTGATGGTAGGACAATTTTTTTTAACTTCTCAGCAACATCTTTATTAATTTCTGATGCTTTAATTTAGTGAAAAGACTAATAAAGGTGAAGCAAAGAGCTGGTTGGTTCTCCTCAATCATATAACTTACGAGTTATCAGTACTGATTTTTGGTAATAGAATCCAAGACTGAATTCACTTTATTTACATCTGTATGACTTGGACAAGAGCTACAGCCATTCAGAAAGAAAGAGAAGACTTTGTAAATGACAACTGTTCAAATTTTAAGAGACCTGGAGTATTTGTCCATTTTCATGCTGCTAATACATACGTGATACTGTGCAATTTATAAAGGAAAGAGGTTTAATGGACTCACAGTTCCACATGGCTGGGGAGGCCTCATATTCACGGCAGAAGGTGAAGAAAGAGCAAAGGCATATCTTACATAGTGGCAGGCAAGACAGCATGTGTAGGGGGACTCCCATTTATAAAACCACCAAATTTCATGAGATTTATTCACTATCATGAGAACAGCATGGGAATAACCCATCCTCCATGATTCAATTACCCACTAGGTCCCTCCCATGACACATGGGGATCGTGGGAGCTACACTTAAAGATGAGATTTGGGTGGGGACAAGCCCAAACCATATCACCTGGTGTTTTTGAATTAGTTTCATTTTGAGTTGTATATTTTAAAAAAGAAAGGAAAACATCAAGCCAATTGCCTAAGAACTGTGTTGAATAGTGTTCCTCCAAAATTCATATCCACCTGAAACTTCAGAATGTGGCTATATGAAAATAGGGTCTTTGTAGATTAAGTTTAAATGAAGACATACTAAATTAAAGTGGGCCTCCATCCAATGACTGGTATCCTTACCAGAAGAGAAAATAGAGACACTCAGAGAGAAGGTGGCTATGTGATGATGGAAGAAGAGATAGAAGTAATACATCTAAAGCCAAGAAATGCCAAGAATTGCCTGCAACCACCGGAAATTAGGAAGAAGTTAGGAAAAATCATTTTTTAGAGTTTTTAGCAAGAACATGTCTTTTCCAACACCTTGATTTCGGACTTCTAGCCTCCAGAATTCTAACAGAATAAATCTATGTTGTTTTAAGCCCCTCAGTGTGTGGTACTTTGTTACAGCAGCCATCGGAAATTAATACAGGCTGTGATTGCATCTCTACTCAGTGTGACCCTCTCTACTCACGTCATACCAGGAATCCAAAGATGGATTTCATAGTTTCTCTAGTTAGGAAATCTGTACCCAGAAATTCTACTACCTCCCTCACTGCCATATTTTTCCCTCTTATTGAAGAATGCATCAAGACTGGCCGACTCTAGTTCCCTCAGATATCAAGTCTAAAGAATTCTTAAATAGAATCATGACAATTAGTACTATTACGTTTATTGTAACATGATCTAACAAAATGAAATTCTCCTAATTCACCCTGTTCCAATAAAATAGAAATATCTGTTGACCTCAGTGATGGTATTCATCACTGAATATTCTCAGGTTTTTCAGCAGCTCAAAGTACCAAAAGGAGGTAGTTGTTCTCCTTGTTGGCAGGTCCCAAAGATCCTGGGAATAGGTTGCCGGGGGGAGGGGGGTCCTAATTATCATGGTTTTCAGAAAACCTCTCAAAATGTTGGTCCCAGTGAGTAGTAGCTTCTGATGATGTAACTTCTCCTGTTAGCAATGGTGGCAATTACCAGGGACAGTAGCTCCTAATGTGGATTTCATTCTGTATTTTTTTCAGGTTCCCACTGTCCCTCTGGTGTATCTCACATCCTCAAACAGTGTCTAAGTTCTTTAATAACTGACATCACAGTGTAACTCTCATTACATCACTTCAGAGACTGCTCACTGCAGGATTTCTAGAGACGTCAAGGTTAATAAGTTATCACTGAATCCATATGAGAATCATTTGGAAAGTTTCTTTAAAATAGAGATTTGTAGGCTCAGCCCACAAAAGTCTGTAACGCCCTGAGGTTTTAATAACTCTAATATGGTAGGACCATGGCCCTCTGTTTGAGAACTTTGACTCTAATGCTAGCCTAGACTGTTCTTTCATGCAACAAACTTCATTTGAGGAAGTGTCAATAACAGCTCACATTTCCATTTTTCTAACTAGTCCCTTAGCCAACAGTCTCTGTTTCTTGAGCACATCAAATTCCTTTCCCATGAGGGTCTTTGCACTTCATGTTTTTTTTGAAATATCTCTGCCTTGCATCATCATGTCTCTGCTTTCTTCTCATCACTAAAGCCTTAATTCCATGTTTCCCTTCGCAAAAAGATGTCTTCTCTGACTAGCCATTAAAAGTAGTGCCTCTTCCTCATTCATTCTCCTCTTATCCTGTATTTTTTTCACATCAAGTACCAGTAGCTGAAATTATATAACTTATATATGTCTTTCATGGATTAGTTTTATTTTCCCAGCACTGCACTGTGTTCACAATGGAGCACCAGCCCTTATCCATTGATCCCAGAAGTACAGCCAACATTCAAAAGTGTCTGATACAAAATAGAAATGCAATAAACAGAATGCATGTAAAAAGGAAATAATGTATATTTCACATTACTTGATATCTAATTAGCAACATAACTCAGGACAACAAACAAACAATTATTCTGGAATATCTCTTAACTCCCTTTGGCTTAAACCATTGAGGGATGCCAAATACATACATGAACACAATCACCACCATCAAGAAGTTTCCTAGAGTTTCCGTCTTGTTAGAGTATACAGATCACTTGAACTGAAGTATACAGATTACTGGATAAAAACCCCTAATTCCTCTTTCAGTGCTCCCTGCCCACCTTGTCTATATTTATACATATATTAAAACTGCATCCTAGAATCAAGACTGGGTATTGTAAAATTGTTTAAAACAGATGTAACAACTAAATTTTATTAGTAACCCTGAATAATGTTGCATTAAAATGTCCTAAAAAATGAACAAATCAAGACACTTATCCAAAGGTTGCTCCAAGTGTTTGACACTTATTTTCTTTATAGGTCGTGACTAGAGTTTGCAAATGTTCATTTCTGGTGAGTAATTAATAATGAAATCACTTTCTGAACTATTGTCTAAGAAACTCAGTCAGACTTCTTCAGCCCTTCTACATTTTAAATTAAATCCAGAATGATTTTGGTGCAGCTGGTAAGGTGATTTACTTTCCTTCTATATGCAGCACAATAAACACGTTTGTTCTGGAGAATTAGTGTTTGTACCTCATATGCAGGCCAATCCAGATGCCAAAAATCCATCAAGTAAGGCTCACTAAATAAATATTAAAATCCTTGAAAAGTACAAACTTTAGTCATAGGTACGATATAAACAGTCTACAAAGGCCATGTAGAAAGAAATATATTGTGTTGCTTAGTGGAATTTTCATTATAGAAGTGTACACAATCTACTCTTCTTTCATGTTCTCTTTTCATAAAAATTGGCTACTATAAATGAAAATGGGCTTACTGCAAGTAAAACTGAAGCCTGTGTTAGCCACGAGAAGAAAATCTACTCATTGTTGTCAGAAAATGTACTCGTTATTAGGAAAAAAAAGAATATTGACTGTATAGATACTACATATTAGTCATTTCATAAGAAGCTTTATATATGTTATTTTTATATAGTGTGCTATGGTTTGAATGTGGTATGCCACCACCAAACCTCATGTTCAAATTTTATCTCCACTCTAGCAGTGCAGAATGGTGGGGTCCAGATGGAGGTGTCACGGGGTGGATCTTTCACGCATAGATTAGTGCTCTTATGCTAGTGTGACTGAGTTCTTGCCGTCTTGGGAAAAGATTAGTTCCTGAGACAGTGAATTGTGAAAAAAGTGTACGCATTCCTTTTTTTCTCTTGTTTCTTCCTTTGCCATGTGTTCTCTGCACACACCTGATCCTCCTCTTAATTCTGCTTTCTGCCCTGAGTGGAAGCAGCATGAGGCACTTACCAAATCAAGCTGCCCAATTTTGGACTTTTCAGTCACAAGAATCATGAGCCAAATAAACCTCTTTCGTCATCTGTTACCCAGCCTTGGGTCTTTGATTATACAACACAAAACAGACTAAAACATAGTGCAAACCACCCTGGCTGTATATACCAAAACTCCATTTTTAAATGAGTAAATTTAGTCTCAGAAAAGTCATCAAGCCAGTTAGAGAAAGAACTTGGAAAGCAACTATGACCTCAATGTCCACACTGTTTTCCTTATCTCATGTTGATTCTCTTTGTGCTAATGACAACCTATGTTAGTATAACCTCAATTTTTAAATCAGCTACAAAGACTTCATGAAAACTTTGTCTCATAGCAATATTGCAGCACTATTTAGCAAGTTCCAAGACTGATTCTTTTTTCTTTTTTTTTTTGTTTTAAGACTGTTTCTTGACATGATCTACCATGGAGAAAAATTCTGCTTAAATCATTGCATTTTCTAACAACTTAATCATTCCACATATTTGGATCATTCATAATATACCATATTATTCCTTTAGTATTGTTCAAATCTTTAATACTCTTAATGTCTAATAACTTATTTTTCTCTTCTTTTTTTTTTCTTTTTATTATTGTTATACCTTAAGTTTTAGGGTACATGTACACAACGTGCAGGTTTGTTACATATGTATACATGTGCCATGTTGGTGTGCTGAACCCATTAACTCATCATTTAGCATTAGTTTTATCTCCTAACGCTATCCCTCCCCCCTCCCCCCACCCCCCAACAGGCCCCGGTGTGTGATGTTCCCCTTCCTATGTCCATGTGTTCTCATTGTTCAATTCCCACCTATGAGTGAGAACATGTGGTGTTTGGTTTTTTGTCCTTGTGATAGTTTGCTGAGAATGATGGTTTCCAGCTTCATCCATGTCCCTACAAAGGACATGAACTCTTCATTTTTTATGGCTGCATAGTATTCCATGGTGTATATGTGCCACATTTTCTTAATCCAGTCTATCGTTGCTGGACATTGGGGTTGGTTCCAAGTCCTTGCTATTGTGAATAGTGCCGCAATAAACATACGTGTGTATGTATCTTTATAGCAGCATGATTTATAATCATTTGGGTATATACCCAGTAATGAGATGGCTGGGTCAAATGGTATTTCTAGTTCTAGAAGCCTGAGGAATCGCCACACTGACTTCCACAATGGTTGAACTAGTTTACAGTCCCACCAACAGTGTAAAAGTGTTCCTATTTCTCCACATCCTCTCCAGCACCTGTTGTTTCCTGACTTTTTAATGATTGCCATTTTAACTGGTGTGCGATGGTATCTCATTGTGGTTTTGATTTTCATTTCTCTGATGGCCAGTGATGACGAACATTTTTTCATGTGTTTTTTGGCTGCATAAATGTCTTCTTTTGAGAAGTGTCTGTTCAATATCCTTTGCCCACTTTTTGATGGGGTTGTTTATTTCTTGTAAATTTGTTGAGTTCATTGTAGATTCTGGATATTAGCCCTTTGTCAAATGAGTAGGTTGTGAAAATTTTCTCCCATTCTGTAGGTTGCCTGTTCACTCTGATGGTAGTTTCTTTGGCTGTGCAGAAGCTCTTTAGTTTAATTAGATCCCATTTGTCAATTTTGGCTTTTGTTGCCATTGCTTTTGGTGTTTCAGACATGAAGTCCTTGCCCATGCCTGTGTCCTGAATGGTATTGCCTAGGTTTTCTCCTAGGGTTTTTATGGTTTTAGGTCTAACATTTAAGTCTTTAATCCATCTTGAATTAATTTTTGTATAAGGTGTAAGGAAGGGATCCCGTTTCAGCTTTCTACATTTGGCTAGCAAGTTTTCCCAGCACCATTTATTAAATCAGGAATCCTTTCCCCATTTCTTGTTTTTGTAAGGTTTGTCAAAGATCAGATAGTTGTAGATATGTGGCATTATTGCTGAGGGCTCTGTTCTGTTCCATTGGTCTATATCTCTGTTTTGGTACCAGAACCATGCTGTTTTGGTTACTATAGCCTTGTAGTATAGTTTGAAGTCAGGTAGCATGATGCCTCCAGCTTTGTTCTCTAGGCTTAGAACTGACTTGGCGATGTGGGCTCTTTTTTGGTTTCATATGAACTTTAAAGTAGTTTTTTCCAATTCTGTGAAGAAAGTAATTGGTAGATTGATGGGGATGACGTTGAAAGTATAAACTACCTTGGGCAGTATGTCTATTTTCACAATATTGATTCTTCCTACCCATGAGCATGGAATGTTCTTCCATTTGTTTGTATCCTCTTTTGTTTCATTGAGCAGTGGTTTGTAGTTCTCCTTGAAGAGGTCCTTCACATCCCTTGTAAGTTGGATTCCTAGGTATTTTATTCTCTTTGAAGCAATTGTGAATGGGAGTTCACTCATGATTTGGCTTTCTGTTTGTCTGTTATTGGTATATAAGAATGCTTGTGATTTTTGCACATTGATTTTGTATCCTGAGATTTTGCTAAACTTGCTTATCAGCTTAAGCAGATTTTGGGCTGAGACAATGGAGTTTTCTAGATATACAATCATGTCATCTGCACACAGGGACAATTTGACTTCCTCTTTTCCTAATTGAATACTCTTTATTTCCTCCTCCTGCCTGATTGCCCTGGCCAGAACTTCCAACACTATGTTGAATAGGAGTGGTGAGAGAGGGCATCCCTGTCTTGTGCCAGTTTTCAAAGGGAATTCTTCCAGTTATTGTCCATTCGGTATGATATTGGCTGTGGGTTTGTCATAGATAGCTCTTATTATTTTGAAATACATCCCATCAATACCTAATTTATTGAGCATTTTTAGCATGAAGCGTTGTTGAATTTTGTTAAAGGCCCTTTCTGCATCTGTTAAGATAATCATGTGGTCTTTGTCTTTGGTTCTGTTTATATGCTGGATTATGTTTATTGATTTTCATATATTGAACCAGCCTTGCATCCCAGAGATGAAGCCAACTTGATCATGGTGGACAAGCTTTTTGATGTGTTGCTGGATTCTGTTTGCCAGTATTTTATTGAGGATTTTTGCATCAATGTTCATCAAGGATATTAGTCTAAAATTCCCTTTTTTTGTTGTGTCTCTGCCAGGCTTTGGTATCAGGACGATGCTGGCCTCATAAAATGAGTTAGGGATGATTCCATCTTTTTCTATTGATTGGAATAGTTTCAGAAAGAATGGTACCAGTTCCTCCTTATACCTCTGGTAGAATTCGGCTGTGAATCCATCTGGTCCTGGACTGTTTTTGGTTGGTAAGCTATTAATTATTGCCTCAATTTCAGAGCCTGTTATTGGTCTATTCAGAGATTCAACTTCTTCCTGGTTTAGTCTTGGGAGAGTATGTGTGTCGAGGAATTTATCCATTTCTTCTAGATTTTCTAGTTTATTTGCATAGAGGTGTTTACAGTATTCTCTGATAGTAGTTTGTATTTCTGTGCGATCAGTGATGATATCCCCTTTGTTGTTTTTTATTGTGTCTATTTAATTCTTCTCTCTTTTCTTCTTTATTAGTCTTGCTAGCGGTCTATCAATTTTGTTGATCTTTTCAAAAAACCAGCTCCTGGATTCATTGATTTTTTGAATGGTTTTTTGTGTCTCTATTTCCTTCAGTTCTGCTCTGATCTTAGTTATTTCTTGCCTTCTGCTAGCTTTTGAATGTGTTTGCTCTTGCTTCTCTGGTTCTTTGAATTGTGATGTTAGGTTGTCCATTTTAGATCTTTCCTGCTTTCTCTTGTGGGCATTTAGTGCTATAAATTTCCCTCTGCACACTGCTTTGAATGTGTCCCAGAGATTCTGGTATGTTGTGTCTTTGTTCTCGTTGGTTTCAAAGAACATCTTTATTTCTGCCTTCATTGCGTTATGTACCCAGTAGTCATTCAGGAGCAGGTTGTTCAGTTTCCATGTAGTTGAGTAGTTTTTAGTGAGTTTCTTAATCCTGAGTTCTAGTTTGATTGCACTGTGGTCTGAGAGACAGTTTGTTATAATTTCTGTTCTTTTACAATTGCTGAGGAGTGCTTTACTTCCAACTATGTGGTCAACTTTGGAATAGGTGTAGTGTGGTGCTGAAAAGAATGTATAGTGTGTTGATTTGAGGTGGAGAGTTCTGTAGATGTCTATTAGGTCCGCTTGGTGCAGAGCTGAGTTCAATTCCTGGATATCCTTGTTAACTTTCTGTCTCGTTGATTTGTCTAATGTTGACAGTGGGGTGTTAAACTCTCCCATTATTGTTGTGTGGGAGTCTACGTCTCTTTGTAGGTCACTCAGGACTTGCTTTATGAATCTGCGTGCTCCTGTATTGGGTGCACATATATTTAGGATAGTTAGTTCTTCTTGTTGAATTGATCCCTTTACCATTATGTAATGGCCTTCTTTGTCTCTCTTGATATTTGTTGGTTTAAGGTCTGTTTTATTAGAGACCAGGATTACAACCCCTGCCTTCTTTTTGTTTTCCATTTGCTTGGTAGATCTTCCTCCATCCCTTTATTTTGAGCCTATGTGTGTCTCTGCACGTGAGATGGGTTTCCTGAATACAGCACACTGATGGGTATTGACTCTTTATCCAATTTGTCAGTCTGTGCCTTTTAATTGGAGCATTTAGCCCATTTACATTTAAGTTTAGTATTGTTATGTGTGAATTTGATCCTGTCATTATGATGTTAGCTGGTTATTTTGCTCATTAGTTGATGCAGTTTCTTCCTAGCCTTGACGGTCCTTACAATTTGGCATGTTTTTGCAGTGGCTGGTACCGGTTTTTCCTTTCCATGTTTAGTGCTTCCTTCAGGGGCTCTTTTAGAGTAGGCCTGGTGGTGACAAAGTCTCTCAGCATTTGCTTGTCTGTGAAGTATTTTATTTCTCCTTCACTTATAAAGCTTAGTTTGGCTGGATATGAAATTCTGGGTTGAAAATTCTTTTCTTTAAGAATGTTGAATATTGGCCCCCACTCTCTTTTGGCTTGTAGAGTTTCTGCTGATTGATCCGCTGTTAGTCTGATGGGCTTCTCTTTGTGGGTAACCTGACCTTTCTCTCTCTGGCTGCCCTTAACATTTTTTCCTTCATTTCAACTTTGGTGAATCTGACAATTATGTGTCTTGGAGTTGCTCTTCTCAAGAAGTATCTTTGTGGCATTCTCTGTATTTCCTGAATCTGAATGTTGGCTTGCCTTGCTAGATTGGAGAAGTTCTCCTGGATAATATCTTGCAGAGTGTTTTCCAACTTGGTTCCATTCTCCCCATCACTTTCAGGTACACCAATCAGATGTAGGTTTGGTCTTTTCACATAGTCCCATATTTCTTGGAGGCTTTGTTTGTTTCTTTTTATTCTTTTTTCTCTAAACTTCCCTTCTCTCTTCATTTCATTCATTTCATCTTCCATCACTGATACCCTTTCTTCCAGTTGATTGCATCAGCTCCTGAGGCTTCTGCATTCTTCATGTAGTTCTTGAGCCTTGGCTTTCAGCTCCATCAGCTCCTTTAAGCACTTCTCTGTATTGGTTATTCTAGTTATACATTCGTCTAATTTTTTTTTCAAAGTTTTTAACTTCTTTACCACTGGTTCGACCTTCCTCTTTTAGCTTGGAGTAGTTTGATCTTCTGAAGCCTTCCTCTCTCAACTCGTCAAAGTCATTCTCCATCCAGCTTTGTTCCATTGCTGATTAGGTGCTGCGTTCCTTTGGAGGAGGACAGGCACTATGATTTTTAGAGTTTCCGGTTTTTCTGCTCTGTTTTTTCTTCATCTTTGTGGTTTTATCTACCATTGGTCTTTGATGATGTTGATGTACAGATGGGTTTTTGGTGCGGATGTCCTTTCTCTTTGTTAGTTTTCCTTCTAACAGTCAGGACCCTCAGCTGCAGGTCTGTTGGAGTTTACTGGAGCTCCACTCCAGACCCTATTTGCCTGGGTATCAGCAGCAGTGGCTGCAGAACAGCGGATATTGGTGAACCGCAAATGCTGCTGCCTGATCATTCCTCTGGAAGTTTTGTGTCAGAGGAGTACGCAGCCGTGCGAGGTGTCAGTCCGCCCCTACTGGGGGTGCCTCACAGTTAGGCTACTCAAGGGTCAGGGACCCACTTGAGGAGGCAGTATGCCCGTTCTCAGATCTCAAGCTGCATGCTGGGAGAACCACTACTCTCTTCAAAGCTGTCAGACGGGGACACTTAAGTCTGCAGAGGTTTCTGCTGTCTTTTGTCTGTGCCCTGCCCCCAGATGTGGAGCCTATGGAGGCAGGCAGGCCTCCTTGAGGTCCGGTGGGCTCCACCCAGTTCGAGCTTCCGGGCGGCTGCTTTGTTTACCTAATGAAGCCTGAGCAATGGTAGGCGCCCCTCCCCCAGCCTCGCTGCCGCCTTGCAGTTT
Source organism: Symphalangus syndactylus (assembly GCF_028878055.3). NCBI lineage: Eukaryota > Metazoa > Chordata > Mammalia > Primates > Hylobatidae > Symphalangus > Symphalangus syndactylus. The sequence goes on along the minus strand of NC_072428.2, from coordinate 26,528,531 downwards.
GATCTCAGACTGCTGTGCTAGTAATGAGTGAGGCTCCGTGGGCGTAGGACCCTCTGAGCCAGGTGCAGGATATAATCTCCTGGTGTGCCATTTGTTAAGCCCATTGGAAAAGCGCAGTATTAGGGTGGGAGTGACCTGATTTTCCAGGTGCCGTCTGTCACCCCTTTCTTTGACTAGGAAAGGGAATTCCCCGACCCCTTGCATTTCCCAGGTGAGGCGATGCCTCGCCCTGCTTCAGCTCACACAGGGTGTGCTGCACTCACTGTTCTGCACCCACTTTCCAGCACTCCCCAGTGAGATGAACCCAGTACCTCAGTTGGAAATGCAGAAATCACCCATCTTCTGCATTGCTCACGCTGGGAGCTGTAGACTGGAGCTGTTCCTATTCGGCCATCTTGGCTCCCCTCTCTTATTTTTCTAAAATGCTTCAAAAATAACACATATCCTCCCCACTTCCTCTTAATATCACCTTACCTCTCCTTTCAAACTAAAGTTGTTTTGGTTTGCTCTTTCTTATTTGAAGATTGTTTTTCTGAATCCATATGCCAAAACCATTCCTTCACCCAATGAGTAACTTGTATTTTCCCCTCAAATATTATGTTTTAGAGCCTTTGATTTGTTCTCTTTGATTCTGACCTGACTGAAGCAGTGGTCTCTGATCTTGACTGGATCAGGTCTTCCAAATCTCCTAATGAGATATTAGGCTTTGGGTGGAAATAGAAAGAATAAAAAGACAATGATTTGAAGAAAACATAAAAAATCAGGAAAAGGTTGCATTGTCTCTACTATAACCATCAATTAATATTTATTCAATACCTACTGGATACATGATATGAACGAGAAAAAATAAAAATTCAATTATCAGTTAGCTGACTAATTAAAAATTGGCTAAATAGTACCTTCAGAGTCACAGGCAACTAGAAATAGAAGGACTTTAGAGATCATCCACTCAAACCATGCCATTTGTTAAATGATCAGAGAGTTAAATGTTAAATGTTAAATGTTAAATGATCCAGACTAGGGTCAGGATCAGACAGTTAGGTGATACCAAAAATTCCACGTAAGCTCAAACATTTTCCAACAGATTTACAGTCTGGAAGAATTTCAGGAGGATTTAACAAAAATACAAAATGATCAGAACAAGTTTGTAGGATAAAAAGATAAAATCAAAGATTTGTGAAGTAGTTAGAAAGGCCATGGAAGAAACACTCTCATCCCGACTTCATATTTTACTGGTTAAAGCATGGATTTAGATCTCTATTTTACTTCCTAGGCGTATCATATGTTACCTTGGGCAGGTTGATTAACCTGTCTCCATATATTTAATATAAAATGGATTTGATAATAATGTCAAAAATGTGATCAGAATAATAAATAAGATAATGCATATATATTTCTTAGGGATTGAATTTGGCTGCATATATATAAAATCCATTTACAAAGTTTCACCCAATGGATGAAATGTATTTCACAAACTCAGCCTATAGGTAGGCATTTCAGGGTTGGCACAGATGTGCCAGGCTCCTTCTATCCTCCTGCTCCATTGTCCTTTATATGAGGCTTGCATCCCTGTGGTGGCCTGACGGGAACTGAAAGGCTGCTCCACTCAGTCTTCACATATGCACTTCAGGTAGAAAACAGAAGAAACTAGGGAGAGGCAGGACTTCCCCAGAAATCTTTAGCAGACTTCTCAATCTAAATCTTTAGCTAGAACTTTGTCACATGGCTCTTCAAGACAAACTAAGAAAAGTAGCTCTTAAGCTAGGCACAAAATTTAGGAGTCTGTTAATACAGAAGCATGAACACAGGAAAGACAATTGACCATATCTACTCCAACGATTAAGGTAGTTGTCACTGTGGCTGGCACATAATAAGTACTCAAAAATATGGCATATTATTATTAATACAAACAAGGCTCCAGAAAAAAATGAGATTGCCTACCATATTTCAGCATTGTGATAGAGAGTTGTATGTATGTTGTTTTATTCAATTACCACCATGACCCTATAAAGTAATTCAGTTTGGTATGCCAATAATGTTTTGGAGTAAAAAGCATCAATGCTTAAAGAGAAGTGAAAAATCTTGTCTGTGTTCCCCCACTAGGCAATGACTGAACTGCTATTCAAATTCAAGTCCATTTGACTTCAGAAGTCCATTTTTCTGCTCATAATTCCACTCTGTGTCACTTTTTTCTTTTTTTTTTTTTTTTTTGCCAAGGAGAATGACATCATGGATACTGTACTGTTTCCTGAAGTGATCTTTCTTGGACTTGATTCAATTTTATTGGTCTTCTAGAGCCAGGCCATTCTAAGCTGTGAGGTATGAGTACGAGCTGTCAGTAAGGTACTTAGGAGTAATGTGAGATTGAAAACACAGGCAGCAGATCCAAAGGAACATTCCTAACAGACATATGACTCATTTGGAGCCTGCTCCACAGCACATGCAGCCCCCGCACACTCAGTACCTTAGAACTGAACAATGCACTCCCACACCTCATTCCTGAGATACACAATCTTCTTATTGCCAATGGATCAATAGGAGCAAATATACTGCACAAATGAGTCACATGGTGTACTTGTCACCACGTCTGTGCAACAGAACTCTGAGTGCTTCTGGGTTTTTGGAAGACCATTACGAGGTAGGATTTCTCACTTCCTTCCTTGATTGGAGACATAGTTGGCTGCACATCTCTAATCTCCCTGAGACTCTTTCAGAAGGTTTTCAACAATAAACAGGAAAGAACTATGCTCAAATAATAAGTGATAATTTACCCCTGACTATTACATAAGAGAGGTTTCAGATTAAGTTAAATGAGTACCCCACCACCACCATTTCCAAAGTATCTGAAAAATATTAAAGATGACACATGATTTGTAGGACACAATAACTTGAAGAAAAGTGTGAACACTCCTCAGTCTACATATGTGGATAAAAATAAAAATTAGTGATTTGAGTGGACTGAGAATAAACAGACTGAACAGACATACCAAACCAGATGTGGATAGATGTTAGCATGATCTTCTTTTATAGGATTCTTTTTTAGGGCTGATGGAAAAACTGAAGTTCATGGTAGTCTTAGGAGACTCTTCACTAACACGGGCAATAATAACCCCTGCAGCCATTGTTCCTAAGTGTTGATATTCATATGGTTGGAATAACAGGAGCCTCCTTAAAATGGCTGAAGTAACAGGAAAGATTTATTATACCTATTATTTATTCAAAGTCTACTTGTTCAGACCTCCAATGTAGTCCCACTTTTTTACAGTGTTGAAAAAACAGTAGTGAAATAAATACAGAAGCTATCTGTTGTGGTATATTCTATTAAGAGAATCTGATCAAAAAAGAAAAAAAAATTCAAACAGCAATACCCATGTTGTGCTAAATGTTGTGAGGAAAACAAGCAGAGTGACCTAAGGTAAAGAGCATGACAAGAGCTATTAAGGGAATGTTTCTTCTAGGAAGTGACATTCAAGATGAAATGAGAATGGACCAAGGAGTTAGCCATGTTGAGGCCCTGACAAGAGTACCCATTAATTCAAGAGTAGAAGTGTGGAGCCCAGAACCGAAAACTGAAAAGTTACCAGGGACTACAAAGTCATCAAGAACTAAAACAGCCATTCTCTCAAGGGCTAAACCATGCCCATCTCTGCATTTTTCTGTGCGTATCCTCAATTCTATCTTTAACCCAACTGTATCAGTACTGCCTGACAAAAGTTCATCTAGATAACTGATCAGAGTTACTATCTTACAAATTTAAATTTCAAGAAGAATTTGTTTGGCTCAACTTGCGCCAGCTGACCAGCTTTGACTCACTCATCTGTGACCTGTTGGACACATTTCCAACCTCTGCTCTTGATGAAGCGAGGTGAGAAGAGAGCAATGTTGGCTCTCTAAAAAGGGGTTGAGGAGTTTAGTAAAGTGGATTTTCTGAGAACATTCTGTTCTTTAATTCTTCAGTGGTTCATCTCACTATTCTCTTATCTATCCATTACCAAAGTTAATACATGATTAAAGAGTTCACCATATTCCTGTTAGTCTTTATCTGGGTGCAGGGGTTTGGGTGAAGAGAGGAGTAGTACAGAACTGGGATGCAAATACAGGAGTATACATTCTACTAGAAAAGTCAAATACAGAAATATCTATAATATAGAGATGAAAATTCCACAAGAGGCACACAAATATATTAAGGCATTTTAGCACAGAGAGAAAGATGCATACCTTTGTTCTTTAAGCATATATGGGGTCTCATTTCTCAGAGAAATAGTGGAGATAAAGTTCCAAGCCATGGGCAGGATTTTCAATCTACCATTGCCTTCTCATGACATCCTGTAAAGTTAACTTCCATCGGAAAAGTAAACATAGCAGGGGAGGTAATGGGTTTCTGTCAGGGAAAGTGTGGAGGAGCCAGAAGGCTAAGTGCTGTATCAATAATAAATGTGTTTGAATATGCTATGGCTTGTAATTAAACCAGGCTTTCCAAAGAGTCAATAGGGTTCTTCAGAAACATGATTATCTTTGCCAGGATACTGCTGTGCTGGTGTAACAATGCAGCTGAAATTTTTTGATGGATTATACTGGTACATCACTTTATATTTCCTCAACCAAATTCACACTTATGATCAAATTTGCATCTAAAATTAACTATTGCATTGGGAGTTTTGGAATCAAACCTTTATTATCTCCATTATCAAGAGTAACATTTTTGCCCCCATTTGTAGGAGAAAAATTATCTGAGCTAATGTTTAAGAGATTAAGATGTGAGGAATTATTAGTCACCTTATATAGATATAATAAGATGTTAAACATTATTTGTTTCTGTTCTTCACAAGTCCTGTAGAAGCTTCAACAGTTGAAGACAATACAACAGGCAGTGGTCCTCATAATTAGGATACATTGAAGCTGTTGGTAATGGATCTTCAATCTTTAGTTCATCAACCACCTAGAGGTTGCAGGTTTAAGATGTGGGTGGAAAAGAATACTTGGAAGAGGTTTTCTCAATCACTAAATCATCACCATGAATGTTGAGAGAAGGGTGTCTCTTTTTCATGTAAAACTAAATGAGAAATTTTAGGAGAAACACTGAAGAGCTTGGCTGTGGCTTGAGTTGATTTTAGTGGCACAGAAAGGGAAGATAGAGACTGAGGAGAGGGTTCTTAAGTGGCGAAATAGAGAAGATCTCACTTTCAGTGCTCTATCTGTATTAGGGGAGGTTCCTATGAGAAGAACCACTGAAGACCCCAAAAAGGGCTGTTCAGTAAGAGAAACCCTCAGCTTTGGCATTACCAAACACAGGCATTAACAAAATCTGAATGTGCCTTCTAGCTCTTCTTGCCCAAATCCATCAAAGCCGGACTCTAGAGGGACCCCCAATAGCAGCAAATGAATGAGAATAAAAAATGGAGAAAGGAAGAATCAACCAAAATCTTCCTTCCCTTTAGTGAACAAGCCTCAAGTGGGCAAAGTCAGAAGCTTAAAACTGAGTAGGAATTTTTATTAGACTGGGCTGGATAGTTTTACTATCTGAGAATGACCAGAAGAGTTATAAGCTGTGCCTGAGATTTTATTCAGGGAAGCAGTACATTGTAGCTTTAAGGTGTGTCTACAAATTATTTGATACTCCTTCCTTCAAATGGTAGAGTTTAACCACTTCATCTTGAGTGTGAGCTAGACTTAATGACTTCCTTCTAAAGAAAAGTCTATAAAGGAAGTAAGCTGGGCACAGTGGTATATGCTTGTAATCCCAGCTACTTGGGAGGCTAAGGCAGGAGGATTACTTGAGCACATGGATTTGAATCCAGTCTGAGCAATATAATGAGACCTCATCTCTGGAAAAAAAAATAAAAATCAAATATGGAAAAAGTGATGGAGTATGACTAGGGACTATGTTGTAAAAGACATTACATTAGCTTCTTCCTTGCCTTCTTACATAGATTAGTCACTTTAGAGTAAGCCAGTTGTCATGCCATGAGGACACTCAAGCAACTCTATGGGGTCTCTGTGTTGAGAACTGAGAGCTTCTGCCCAGAGACATACTAGTGACGCATCTTGGAAGTGAGTTTTCCAGACTAAGTCAAGTCTTCATGTAACTATAACCCCCATTGACATTATGACTATAGCCACAGCAGAGTGTGAGAGCCAGAACCACCTGACTAAGCTGTTCCTAGATTTCTGACTTTCAGAAACTGTGTGAGATATTGCATGTTTGTTATTATAAGCTGCCAAATTTGGGGGTAATCTGTTATGCAGCAATAGATAAATAATACATAGTATTAAATCCACAGAATAGATTAAAAGGGGCAGATGTGAAACTGAATCTAATTGCCTCCTGATTGCACTATACCAAGCCCAGCTTATTTAATCATCAGTCACACAGAAAGTAGGTTTAATACCTCACAATAATGACTTCTCTTCACTCAATCTCTGTCTCAATAGTTGGAATAATTTTTATAAGTATGAAATACTGGGCCGGGTGTGATGGCTCATGCCTGTAATCCCAGCACTTTGGGAGTCCAAGGCGGGTGGATTACCTGAAGTTGGATGTTTGAGATCAGCCTGACCAACATGGAGAAACCCCGTCTCTACTGAAAATACAAAATTAGCCAGGCATGGTGGCACATGCCTGTAATCCCAGCTACTTGGGAGGCTGAGGCAGGAAAATCACTTGAACCCGGGGGTGGAGATTGTGGTGAGCTGAGATTGTGCCATTACACTCTAGCCTGGGCAACAAGAGCAAAACTCCATCTCAAAAAAAAAAAGAAAAGAAAAGAAAGAAAGACTGAGTTGCTCACCAGGTGATTTGGAAAGGTCAATTCTAAATAAAGTCCAACACTCCTAATTATGGGATAGAATGTGGTTTAGCACAGTAGTTACAAGTTGCCTTTGGTGCCAGATTAAACTGAATCTAACCTTTATCATCTATTAGAAATGTGACTTAGAGAAGTAACAGCTGTTCTCTGCTTCAGTTTTCTTATCTGTAAAACAGAGTAATAAGGAAAAACAATCCTGGTGGTGGTGAGATAATCAATTTTAGATACTCTACAGAAAAAGTTGCAATAGGTCAAAGTATAAGATGACCACCATTTCTTCCCATCTATCCAATCATGGGAACAGAAGTATGGGTATCCACCTCTCCTTCCGTATTCTAAAAATAACAATGGTAAAAACGAACCATTGACAATGAAAGCTCAGCAGGGAAAACTGTGAAATATCTACAAATCAGGAGGAGACAAAATGATAGGAGTGGAGCCATCGTTCCTTGAAGTTGCACTGACACATAGTACTTTGAACAAAACTGAAAAAATCAACTTTTTCCTGTGTCAAAAATGCAGGGTATGGTTAATTGAGATGATGGGAGGCTAAAGTCATCACACACATACATTCCTTTGGACCTGGCAATAACACCAAAAGGTATGAAATTTGCACAGCACCAAATGGTAGTGAGGAGTCTGAGACCAGGTCATTTCTTAAACGAGAAGTGGAAGATCACATGTACAGAGAAGAGACAGGAACACTACATGAAAAAGAGATCTCACCTCATGGCACCTCAACTCTTCTCCCCTAAATCACACACCACCAAATATCACCTGGTCTGAGAACATCACTCCAACCATTTCTAGCATATACATACTTTTACCAGAATTCAAAGTGTATTTGCCTCAAAGGTGCATGAGACGGACAACAGAGAACCTACTCATCAAGATGGAAGTCTACGAAACCTCTGTGTAGACTTTGGAACTTCGAGGAACATGTAATTTTAGATCCCTGAAAGCAGATGGAGATAAAGTGAGGACATTTCCTCAACTTCTCCCCTGTGGTTGAAGAAAAGCCTACCATTAGACATTCCTGTAAAGTGTTTAGCATCACCCCTGGCACAGAGCTTAAGTGTATTAAATGAATGATGGGTAGTAAATCAGGATCTACAGAATTCCTTACTCCAAAACTTTGAAGTGAGATCATAGACCCAGATATAGAAAGTCCAGGGACCTTGTCTGTCCTCTACCTATTTGCAGTTTTTTCCTATGGAAGCCAAAGCCCTTGAGAACTAAGGTCAGAGCTGATTTTGCAAGCAGCATCACCTCTGAGGCATCACAAGCCTCAGGGTCCCTCATAAGCCTCTAATTCAAGGTTTCATCCATGGCAAGATAAACTGTTACCTGGAAGGGAGAAGTGAGAAAGACAGCCTTGCTACGGATCAGCAGATTTTATAGCTTCATGTGTGGCAAGTTTGTTGACATCAACACTATTGACATGTTGGACCAGAAATTATTGTGAGGGCTGTCCTGTGCATCCTAGAACATTTAGCCACCTCCCTGGCCACTACCCACTACATGCCAGTGGTACCTCTTCTCCATTGTGACAAACAAAAACATTTCCAGACATTGCCAAATGTCCCCTGTTGGCAGAATCTCTCCCAGTTGAAAAGCAGTTTTCCTGTCACAGGAAACTCATCTCAAACTGAGTGCAGCACAAAAGGAGCTAATTGATCTCTATGATGAAAAAGTTTAGGCATAGAACCTGCCTCAAGAACAGCTGGATCCAGAGGCTTAGATGATATGACTTAGGCTCTGTTCCTTTCCCTCTTCCTAAATCCTTTAGTGTTAGCTCCATTTTCATGCAGACTATCTAGGTAAGATTACTGCCAAAAATTCTAAAATTGTATCTTTCATTTTAGAAATAAAAAAAAAAATTCCTTCAGGCTGGGCAGTCATCCCAGCCACTTGGGAGGCTGAAGTGGGAAGATCGCTTGAGCCTGGGGGGCTGAGGTGAGCCTCCAAGTGAGCTATGATCGTGCCACTGCACTCTAGTCTGGGCAAGAGAATGAAACCCTGTCTCTGGAAAACAAAATCTCAATTCTTCAATATTAACATTTCAGTCTGATTTGAGTCTCTGGCCCATGATTGAACTGGCTAATGTAATAGTTACATGACATATGCTAATATGGCTTGGGTCTGGGTTATGAGCCTTCCCTAAAGGGGTGTGGGGATAGTCTTTCCCAAACCCGTGAATCGAGAATAAGGGTGGGATATCTTTCTAAAGCAAACTTGGATCTAGTACTACCAAAAGGTGGGGACAGGGCGTGGAGGTTGGATACAAAAGCTAAGGTTGGCCTCTGCAGGTGACCTTTCCCCAGGATGCATCTGGCTTGCCTTCCTTTCATGCTAAAAAGGAGGCAAGGCTGGCTTCTCAAGCTTCATCCAGACCCCAGGCCCCCTCATTAAGAAATATTAGTCACAAAGCCTTGGAGAATCAATAACACTGAGGAATTGAGACAGCACATAATTCATCCCCTTGGAAACTTTTCAAAAATATTATCTTGCTGATGCAGAGGAGGATTTCTTTACCTACTATAAATTAGGGGGGAAAAAAGAAAAAAAAAGACAGAGGAAAAAATCTGAGCTGCCTGACAATTATCCTCAGTGTGCATCACTCACATTGCAATCACACCCACATGCTGTGCCAGCACTCCAGCTACCACAGGCACGCACGCGCCCAGCACCCTCAACCACCCTCTCACACACCTACCCCCTCAGAGTCAGCCCACCAGGCTGACAATCACACTGGCAACTCAGCACCACCAAAGCCTTCTTCTCCCACACCCCGCCATTTCCTAGGTTACCAGCTCCCCAGTGCCGAAGGGGCTGCAGAAACAGGAAGGAAATAACCCACTGACATGCAGCAAACTCAGCTGCACAGCAAACATGGTTTTGGCAGGTGGAGAAAACCTTCTAACAAATCGTCCCAGAGAGTTAGCTGCAGGTGAAGATCCTGCCCCTGGTAATTCCTTCCAGTCCCCTGTCCAAAGTATGAGATGTCAGAGGCATTGGCTAGATTTCAGTAACCAGTTTGGGCCCCCTAAGCATGGGCCACACTTGCTTGTGCCTGAGCTAAAAGACAAACCGAATGCAGGCATTACTGGGAGAGATGAGCAGCGTATGAGGAGGAGGAGAATGGAGACAGTGCCAGGAATTCCAAAGAGCAGTCCTCCTCCAGGGAGCTGGGTGCCAGGCTCTGTGGGATGGGCAACAGACATAAATAGCATTCTCCTGGAACCCTGTGGGGCCGGTAGTGGGTGGGCAGCTGGAACCCTCTGTGACCCAGTTAGAAGAAAGCTTTCTGGGGCTGGGACCTGGCCGTGTTGTACAATGAATAGAATAATTGTGAAGATATTATTTCCCCAACTGTAAAATGATGATAGCAGTATTTAATTTCTCCCAATGAAATAATATATACAGAGTGCATTGGGCAGTGCCTGGCTTAGAGTAAAAGCTCAATAAATATTAGCTAATAGTAATAAGTTGCATGGTAGACAGAAAATAATACATACCTCCATTCAAAACCTAATTCTAGCACTTACTTGCCTAACCCAACCTCTAGCATCTTCTCTGAGCCTCAATTTCCTCAACTGTCAAATATTTATTTCACGAGGTTTCTATAAAAATGTATCATGCAATCTATGTGAAATTTCCTTAGCTCTCTGCCTCGTAAGTAATATTTCATAGGTAGCTAGTAATGTTGTCATTATCGTCAACACTGCCTTCAACCTTTGTACTTTTTCTCTAACAAAACATTATTACATTCAGCATCTTTACTTTCCTTGATACAATCCTATGTAGTATGTAGACATATAGGACAGGTTTTACCTCCATTTTCCGTATTAGAAAATTGAGTCCCAGAGAGATTCAATAACTTGTCTATATCAAACCAATTAGGAAGGGGAAGTTGGGATACATGTGGTTTTTGGAATCCTAAGATGATGTTCAGTATATTTTGCCACTATACCTCCAAAGTAGGATTGAGGCCACCAAATCCATGACAGTAATGACAGCTGCTGTTTGTTGAATGTCTACCAGGCTACAGGTCCTGTTCCAGATACTCTCTAGGCTAGAAAAGAATAAGCACAGATGGATCCTGGGAAATCCTGTTTCAGCCAACCCTTGTAGGTCCCCTACAATCTGTTTTAGGTGTGCATCTCTCTAAATTTCACTTTTATACAAACTGCATGCTTTCTGGCAACATCAAGTATCCATCTAATTCACATATGCACCTTCTTATGTGCTATTCAGAAGAGTTAATTTCTGCATAGCCTTCCAGAGCTTTTCTCTTGCCTCCTCCGCTCTCCTCCCAGTCTTAAAAAAGACTCTCTCAACCTCACAGCCAGCTGGGTGAGTCATGGGGGAGGAGGCCAGCTTCCTCATCTCTCCCCCAAACAAGGACCCATCTTATTTTGACTTTGCTATCCCATGCACCGGTACATTAGCAGAAAAGGGAGGTTATCCTGGGAAGACCAGAGCAGCAGAAACACTGGTCCCTATTCATGCATCATGCTGGTTCCAAACCTCTCCAAGTTCTAAAGATTCCATCTCTGTCTCTCAGTAACATTTCACTTGATGTGCAATTCTATATTATTTTGCCATTCAAAAGTTCTTCATTCTTCTTGGTAAGAACACTTCTCATTAAGTGGTCTCTGGATATTAATGTGGGTGTCAAAATGTGGGTTTGTTTGATGAGCGTCCTAACACATAAGTGATTTCTAAAGCATTTCAAAAGAAAATAAAAAATGGTTGGGAATCAACTTGTTTTATTAGCTTAACTGCACTGGCCTGGGAAGAAAAATCTATCCTTAAAGTGTCATACTTGACAAGAAATAAGAAATTCAGAGAGAGATTTCAAAGGCACAGAAATGATACTAAGGGCTGATATTGCTCATCTAAATGAGTCATATTTATCAAGGCTTTTATAGAAGGAATGAGAGATGAGTATAGATCCCTACACCAGAATCAAGCAGTGAAAGGTTGTTATTTGCTTAAATTCCATGTTTCACAAATTGGAAGAGTAGTACTCATTTTGAAGGGCATTATCCATTAGTCTCCTACACAGAGACTATTCTCCTCTGGTCTCTGACCAAAGTTTAAGAATGAACATTTTCAGTGGTCAGAAAAGTGTATGTTTTTAAAAAATGGTTTCAGAACCAACTCCTTACAATTTGTTTCTTCTATTTGACTCATACCTTGACCTGGAAATCTCAAACTCCCAAGTTAATGCTGCCTGTTGGCTTTCCTCATTTGGAATTAATAAAAACCACAGAATATTTCTAGCCTCTTCGAGTTACAAGTGAAGTCTATGTATGACACATGGTTAGGTGTTTGTCGTTCAAGTTCTACTAGAAACTGGTCAGGTGGCCATAAGCAAACCACTTTCACTCTCTGGGAGACAAAGTTCTCATTCATAAGAAAAGGTTATTGACTATAGTAGATTCTGTCAGCTGAAATATCTAGAGAAATATACAAAGGTAATAAACAGAAGGCTCTTAGGGCAAACTGAGAATCAAGGCTCTGAGAATTAGGAGACAGTAAGTAACCCACTTCAACTGAGCAGCAACTTTACTGATTAACTTCATCAATAGATGGAAGTTCCAACTTCACTCATTCATTTATTTGGTAAATGCTTAGTGGGAATTTGCTGTGTTCCAGGAACTGCTCTAAGCATAGAGCAGAATAAGACAAAAGTCTCCACACTTTTAGAGTTTATATTCTTATGCAGGAGACAAACAGGTAAACTTTAAAAATATAATTTTAGCTAGGAATAAGTGCTATAAAAACAATAAAGATCTCGATTGCCATATAAAGAAAAAACTATGGAAAAGGTCACACAATTCAGGCAAGTTCAGGGTCTTCCTTCTAAACTCTATCGTCTCCATCTATGAAACAGGAATAGATCCCACATAGAGAAAAATAAGCAGCATGATATAGTTGCTTCATGAGGAACTAAGAGAATAACATAAAAAAATAGCAAACAGAAACTTGAACTGTGATACATAACCCAAAGAAAAAGCTGGACTTGCTCTAGAGAAGATGCTGATATGGTATTCAACCTTGCATTGAACCAGGTCCCTCAAGGGGAAGACGGTGTTTATCCAATGAGTAGTGCCAGCTGGCTTTCTGCAAGAAGCACATATAAATATGTCCTAAGAAAGAGCACCCTCAATTTATATTCTCAGGCTTTCACCTATTAAGTTCAACCAAATGTGATCCGTTTGCCTTCAGTTATTCAGTTATAATTTAGTAAACACTAAAAAGTCAGAATAAGGAAGCAATAAGATACTATCAAAAGTGATCACGCAGATGTTAAAAAAACTGGTCGGATAGATCTCAATCTCCAATTATTCAGATGATGAGCTATGTTATTCAGACCGATTATCTGCTGAAATAATAAATAAAAATTAGGTTGAAATTCTCTTTAAACCATTTTTAAAAATAGAAAATATAAAAATATTTATAGGACCAAAATCTAAGCCAGTACTTTTCAAATTGTGGTCCATCTATGACTGGAGGACCCTGACACCCACTTGGGAGTGCATGAGGTCAAAACTATTTTCATAAGAATACTGAAATGTTATTTGCTTTTTTCACTGGGCTGACATTTGCATTGGTGGTGCAGAAGAAATTAAGGGGGAGGAGGGCTTAAAAACTGCAGGAACCCTGGCCCAAGTTAAGATGGTAGCCAAAACTGTATTAGTGGTCAGGGTATTCTACCACGGACTCACAGAGAAAAAGCAGTGGAAGGGAGTTTCATTTAAGAATATCTTTAATTGAGTAGTAAAAATAATTTTAAAGACATTGGCCACTGAGTACATATCTTTTTAATTCTTTGTGCGATGAAATGGGCAGAAACAAAGCATTTTCTGTGTAACCAAAAATAATGTTTTGTCTTGAGGAAAAGCCTATGTGCCTTTTGACCTTTGAGCTCTGCTAGCCACGTTTTGTGTGGATCTCCCTTTTTAATTGAAAGAGCTGACAGAAAAACTTTACTTATTCATATTTGGGTATTTTCCCATTTTTTTCTTAAAAATGAATGAAGAAAGTCAGACTGTCCCTTCAAGGAAAACAAGTGACAGTATTTTTTGCCAATGATAAAATTTGAGCTTTGAGCAAAAAATAAGATAAAATTCTGGAAAACTTATGTCTGCCTCCATGAGCTTGACAGCCGTCCTATACATAGTTTTCTGAGAAAATTCGTGGTGATATTGACAAATGTAATTTTTAAAAATCAATAGGCTCTCTAATTTTGTTTAGCAGTTTGGGGTTTACAGAGAAATTGAGCAGATAGTATAGAGTGTTACCATATATTCCCTCCTCCACTCCCCAGCTTTCTATATTATTAACATGTTGCACTAGTGCATTGCACTTGTTCAATATGAATCAATATTGATACACTGTTATTAAGTAAATTCCATAGTGTATATTAGGGTTCATTTTGTGTGTGTGCCATTCTATGTGTTTGGACAAATAGAAAATGTTATGTGTCTGTGCTACATTATCCCACAGAAGAGTTTCAGGGACATAAAAATTCCTGTTTTGCCTAATCTCTCTCTGCCTCTCTCCAAACTCCTGATCATTTTATCGTCTGTAGTTTTGCCTTTTCCAGAACATCATATAGAATCATACAGTATGTTGCCTTTTCAGACTGGCATCTTTCACTTAGCAATACGCTCTTAAGTTTCCTCTGTGTCTCTGCATGGATTGGTGGCTCATTTCTTTTTATCACTGAATAATATTCCATTACCTAGATGTACCACAGTTTGTTTATCCATTCATCTATGGAATAACATCTTGGTTGCTTCCAATTTTTTAGCAAATATGAATAAAGCTGCTATAAAGCAGCTATATTTGTGCACAGGTTTTGGTGTGGACATGCTTTCATCTCACTTGGTTAAGTATCTTGAAGCACAACTACTAGCATGTATGCTAAGACTAAATTTAGCACTCCAAGAAACTACCAAACTCTCCTCCAAAGCAGTTGCACCATTGTGACTTCCCACTAATACATGAATGTGCATTCCTGTTACTCCACATCCTATCCAGCATGCAGTGATATAAGATTTTTCGATTTAAGTCTTTCTAATAGGCATTAGTAGTATCTCTTTGTTGTTTTAATTTGCAATCCCCTAATTGTATGTGATGCTGAGCATCTTTTGATATGTTTATTTGGTGAGGTATCTGCTCAGATCTTTTGCCCATTTTGTAATTGAGGTATTTTATGTATATTATTATTACTATTATTTAGTTTTAAAAGATCTTTGTATATTTTTTTAAATCCTCTATCAGGTATATGTTTTGCAAATATTTTCTCCCAGTCTGTAGTTTGTCTTTTCATTCTCTTAACAGTGTCTTTTGCATCACAGAAGTTTTAAATTTTAATGAAGTCCAATTTATTAATTTTCTTTCAGGGACCATGTTTTTGGCGCTCTATCTAAAAATTCATTGCCAAACCCAAGGTCGCTAAGAGTTTCTTGTTGATTATCTTCTAGAAATTTTATAGTTTTGCATTTATATATATAATCTATTTTGAGTTAATTTTTATAAAAGATAGAAATATAGATCTGAATTCTATATTTTGGATGTGGATGTCCAGTTGTTCCAGTGCCATTTGTGTACATGGATTTCTGAACTTTCTATTCTGTTCCATTGATTTATTCATCTTTTTTTTTTTGTCTATCACCACTTCACTAGAACACTGTGACTTTATAATAAGTCTTGAAGTCAGTGTCAGTTTTCCAACTTTATTCATTTTCTTTTTTTTTATTATTGTACTTTAAGTTTTAGGGTACATGTGCACAATGTGCAGGTTTGTTACATATGTATCCATGTGCCATGTTGGTGTGCTGCACCCATTAACTCATCATTTAGCGTTAGGTGTATCTCCTAAAGCTATCCCTCTCCCCTCCCCCTACCCCACAACAGTTCCCGGAGTGTGATGTTCCCCTTCCTGTGGCCATGTGTTCTCATTGTTCAATTCCCACCTATGAGTGAGAACATGCGGTGTTTGGTTTTTTGTCCTTGCGATAGTTGACTGAGAATGATGATTTCCAGTTTCATCCATGTCCCTACAAAGGACATGAACTCATCATTTTTTATGGCTGCATAGTATTCCATGGTGTATATGTGCCACATTTATTCATTTTCTTTGGAATTATGTTGGTTATTTGAGTCCTTGCCTTTTCATATATATATAAATTATTCCTTTACAATCAGTTTGTCAATATTCACAAAATAACTTTCTAAAATTTTGATTGGAATTGCACTGAATCTCCAGGTCAAGTTGGTAAGAATTTACATCTTAAAGAATTTTGAGCCTTCCTTCCTGCAAATATGAACTATATCTCAATTTATTTATATATTCCTTGATTTAATCAGTTTTCCGGGTTTCCTCATGCAGATCCTATACATATTTTATTAGATTTCTCCTTAAGTATCACTCTCTTTCTCTTTCACTCACTCATATAAATGTCATGAAATTGTGTTTTAATTTTAAATTCTAGTTTTTAATTTTAGATATATAGAAAACCAATTGATTTTTGTCTATTAAGTTTGTATCCTGCAAAACTATTATAATTGCTTACTAATTCCAGGAGTTTTCTTGTCAATTTGTCGGGTTTTTCTACATAGACAATCATGTGATCTCAAATATATGTATGTGTGTATATATACATATTTTATATATATATACATATATTTCATATATACATATTTCATATATATACATATATATTTCATATATACATATTTCATATATATTTCATATATATGTGAAATAAAACTATTTACAAATTTATCTGTGTGTATCTATATCTATATGTGTGTATATCTGTAGATATAGATACATACACACACACTTTTTCTTTCTTGGAGTGACAGTTTTCTTATTTTCCATTTGTATACCTTTTCTTGTCTTATGGCCTTAGCTAAGACTTCTGGTATGCTGTTGAATGTGAGTGATGGCAGTACTTTGTTTCTGGTTTTAGTGGCAAAGCATCTAGTTTCTCATCATTAAGTATTTAGCAAGTTGAGAAAATTCTACTTCTATTCCTAGTCGGCTGAGTTTTATCATGAGTGTGTATTGGATTTTGTCAAATACTTTTACGGTATCTGTTGATATGATCATATGATTTTTCTCCTTTAGCCTATTAACGTGACATTAATTGAGTTTTGAATGTTGAACCTGCTTTGCATACCTGGAATAAAGCCCACTGGTGATGGTATATAATTCTCCTTATACATTGTTGGATTCAATTTCCTAATATGTTGTTGAAGATTTTTATATTTATGTTCATGATAGGTATTTGTTTATAGTTTTCCTTTTCTGTAATGTCTTTACCTGATTTTTTTATTAGGGTAATGCTGGCCTCATAGAATCTGTGAAAAAAGTGCTCTCCTTGCTTCTATTTCCTGGAGGAGATTGTAGCAAATTGGTATCTTTATTTCCAAAATGGTTGGTAGAATTCAGTAAAACCATCTGTGTCTGGCACTTTTTTTAAAAGAAGGTTATTGAATTTTTTTCCTAATATATATAGGGCTACTGATGTTATATATGTCTCCTTGCATGAGTTTTGATAGAGTCTCTTTCAAGGAATTGGCCTATGTCATCTAAGTTATCAAATTTGTGGGTATAGAGTTGGTTATAATATTCCATGCTTAAATAATTTTAATGTCCTTGGAATTGTTAGTAATGGATTCTCCATCATTTCTGATATAAGTAATTTGTGTCTTCTTTTTCTCTTTGTTAACATGGCTAGGGGTTATTAAATCTACTGAACTTTTCAAAGAACCAGGTTTGGTTTTGCTTTCCATTTTTTTACTTTTTTAAAATTTCATTTATTTCTACTCTAGTTGTTACTATTTATTTTCTTCTGCTTGCTTTCAGTTTATGTTGCTCTTAACATATTTAAAAAATATTTTTGTTATGGGATGACTATTTGTGTGCCCTCAAAATTCATATGTTCATAGTATTTGGAAAGGAAGCCTTTGAGAGGCAATTAGGTTATGAAGGTAGGGATTCCATGATGGGATTAGTACTCTTATAAGAAAAGATATGGAGAGTTTGCTTCCTTGCTCTCTGCATTATGTGATGATACAACAAGAAGATTACAATCTGCAAAGAAAAAAGACCTCATCAGACACCAGATTTGCCAGCACCCTAATCTTAGACTTCCCAGCCTTGGGAACTGCAATAAATATATTTACATTGTTTAAGCCACCCAGTCTACGGTATTCTGTTATAGCAGCTTGAAATGACTAAGACAATTGTATAAACATTTGGAATATCTTCAAAACCCAATGAATCAATATTTTCCAAATTACTAACACATTAAGTTATAAAATGCATATGTACAAAATGCATTGGTAAAATATGCATTCCAAAAGCAAGACAGATTTAATGTAATTGAATGTAAAAATTCACTGATTTAAAATTTCACATTACCATTAACCTTTAAAAAGCTATCACTCTACAAGTTTTGGTGTAATATTAAAAGAGAATATCCACTATCATCCAAAAAGGCTATTAAAATATTCCTTTTTCTCTCAACTATATATTCATGTAATACCAAATTTTCTTCATATACTTCAACCAAAACAATAAATCACAGCAAATTGAATGCAAACAAATAAGATAATTTAACCAGCTTCCATTAAGCTAGACTTTCAAGAGAACTACAAAAATGTAATATTAATATCATACTTTTTTAATTTTGGAAATTTAGTTGTTTTTCATAAAATATGTTATTTTATGAAATGTAAAATGTAGTGTCAATACTACAAATTAGTGTTGACATGTGATTAATCTATTTCTGATAAATTAATATATTTTTAATTTATCAGTTTTAAGTTGTAATATGAAAAATAAAAATAGATATAATTTTGAAGAAAAAGGTCTTTGAGGATCCCAATAATTTTAAAGAATATAAAGGAATCCTAGGACAAAAAAATTTGAGAATTGATTATTTAAGTCAGACGTTGGCAAATATTTCCCATAAAGAGCTAGATGGTAAATAATTTAGGTTTTGTTGGCCAGTCTATGTCACAATTACTCAACACCATCATTGTAAAAGCAGTTATAATCAACATGTAAATAAAGGTACATGCCTGTGCCCTAATATAACTTCATTTAAATATCTAGTAGTTTGTCCACCATTGATCAAAGCAAAAGCAGAAATACCAGAGTTCAGCCAAGAATGGAAACAGCTTTTTCCCCAAAGGGATTTGCAAAATGGGTGAAACTGATCTCTTTTGACTGCCTAGTGCACCCTGAACTTCAGAAGTCAATGCCCAGGGTCCTTGGTAAGGAAGAATTTTAAATGGAGATCCTCTCCTCCAGTAAAACAGGGAAATCAGAATGAAATACATTAAAGATAAGACTAAACCAAAACTAACTCTTCCCCCTCCTTCATCCTTGAGATACTGTTATGAAAATGTCTTTGGTGTTGAAGACAATGGTAGGGTATAGAGGAACGGATGGAACAGTCCCTGAAATAAGTCATAACCACAAGCTGGTTCCCACGAGGATTTGCAGCCCAAACTTACACCTTAGTGATAAAAAAAGAAAAAAAAGAAAAAAAAAACCGACAACAACAACAAAAAAACGAAGATGGATAATTGAGGGTAAGGCCCTCATGGGCTAGTAATATCTTTAAACTCCTTTCCAAAGGAAGGAGAATCTAGTAAGGAGGTTGGGGGGAATAACAAATTGATGAATATGTTATGAATAACAGATTGATGAGTATGGCATGAGGTTGTTACTTGTTTCACTCACTCTCTTGCCTCAACTTGCTTAGAGATAGCTGCTGGCCAACACCTTGAAGAAACATTGTGACTAATGAAAATTGTACCCCCAGTAGTTGTGTGCCAGGCCACCACTGCCAAGTGAGAGCTGATTCTTTACATCTCTTCCCAACTCAGCATTCAGAGAGTTGATACTGGTATCGTGAAATTGGTTATGGTGGGAGTATGTATACTACAGAAAGTGGCAAACACTACAAATTAGAGTTCCCTCCCCAAAGCGTACTATGTCTTTCACCCTAGGGTAAAAAATAGTAGCTCTCTCTTTTAATATGAAAGCGAGATACCAGAGGGCACAAATGGATCTGAATGCTCTGTGAATGGACTAACAAAGACATCTTATGTTCTGCCTTAGATTCATTCAGTTCTCTCAGCCTCACTTCATTTCACTTAGGTGTGGGCACTTGTTTCTCCTGTCACCACTACCATGACAGCTCCTCTCCTTGCTGAATGGCTTGAGTTTGTCACCCAAGCCCTCATTATCCTACTAATTACACCAATAAATTTTAGCTTAAGCACTGTTTTCTCTAAAAGATGAAGAAAAGATCCATATATATATATATATATATATATATATGGTTAAGGTAAAGTTTATTGCTAATTAGTATACATATAATTAGTATATATAATTCATATATATTACATATAATTAGTATATATATATATACACACATACATACACACACACACATACATGTTGAAGATAGAGGCAATAGGATTTAATGTTGGATTAAAATTGGGCTATCATAAAAAAGTATGCGAGCATGTCTTTTGTGGGAACATGGATAGAGTTGGAGGATATTATCCCAGCAAACTTATGCAGTAACAGAAAACCAAATACCACATATGTTCTCACCTGTAAGTGGGAACTAAATGATGAGAACTCATACACACAAAAAAGGGAATAACAGACACGGAGGTCTACTTGAGGGTAGAGGGTGGGAGGAGGGAGAGAAGCAGAAAAAAATAATAGATTCTAGGCTTAATATCTGGATTATGAAATAATCTGTACAAGACACAAATTTACCCATCACACAAGTTTACCTATGTAACAAACCTGCATATGTACCCCAGAACCTAAAATAAAAGTTACAAAAAAAAAAGGTGGGCAATACAGGAAAAGTAAAAAGCAGCTCAAATCTGATTTTGTCCTGAGCAATAGCAGTGCAGTTCACTGAGAAAGAAAAGACAAAGTTTAAAAAAGAATAAAGGAAAAATTTTGAGTGCAGCATTGATCATAAGTTTGAGATGCCTACTAAGAAGGCTAAGTACCTCCATCATGTCAGTTGTTTGATTACAATCTAGGGGGAGGTATTTAGTTAGAAATAAGAATTTGGAAGTAACCAACAATTTTTTTGTATTAACTAGGCCATTTAAAACATTACTCCATTCCTATTGACCACCAGATTCCAACTTTTAAAGTAGGTTTCTTTATATTTTCTACTAGTTTAGTAACTCTGAATCTGGGCAAGTTTCCTGGAGAAGTTGATCCTTGAGCTTCAGTTGAAAGAGGAGACGTGTATTTGGCAGATAGTTTTTATCCATGTGGTTATAATGATTTCAATAAGGTCTAAAAAGGAAAGTGAATCTCTCACACTAAACCCTGCCTGTCATTTCTCTCTTTGTACCTTGGGATGGTGATACTTACAAAAAAAAAAAAAAGACTAAAAATTATTCCCAGAAGAGGAAGCTAGAGAAAAAATTGTTATTTGGATAAATCAAAAAATATCTGGACAAGTCTTCAGGTATTTTTACAGAGTAGGTGCTAGCAATGATAAAGAATTGGCTAAAATATATTTTATTCCCCAATCAAGGAGAGATTTACTCTCAATAATGTAATATTTTGTGATATATATTTATTATTTTTTTCTACAGCTAGCTGGGAAATTTTGTAGTATATATGCAGCTACAATGGAAGTTATTCTTAGGGAGAAGAAATTATCTGTATTGCATTTACAAACCTGAACCTGTCTTGTACTTAACAGACATACATGGTTTCCTATATGACCACACTCTCTAATGAAAAAAGTGCTGCCACCTTAACATTTAACTTAATGTACTGTGCTGGATTAAACTCAGAGAGATGCTTTATCCTAGGAACTAATACATATTTTTGGCAGCAGTTTTATTTGTATGGGAAGAAACAGCAACTGAAAAGTATTAGCATCAACTGAGTGACTGTAACTATATCATGAGATCTCATTTCACAACACCAGAGTTATAACAGCAGGAGGCTAATTCTGCAATCACAATTTAGGCAAAGCTCTAACAATGCAAGCTGCTCCATTCCACACAAATGGGAAAAGAAAGCTCTGTGAGAGATTTGGGGAAGAGAGAAAGGGTGGGCTGATTATTCCAACATACTATAGAATAAAAAGTATTTCCCAAGAATCACAAACAGTCATTAAAGTTTTAATTCCAGAAAAAAAGAATGATTTCGCCTAAGAAATCACTCCTCTGTGTATTCAATAACAACAATTTAGTGCTAGTCTGTGTTCCCTATTTCTGTTATTACTTTCCAGGTTAACTTAATTAAGAGGATGGGCACTGAAATTTGAGAAGTGTAGATTTGAAGGCCACTTGGCTGCATGATGCTGGGCAACTTAGCCTTTCTAGTCCTCTGTTCTTCATTTGTAAAAGTAGG
This sequence comes from Symphalangus syndactylus, assembly GCF_028878055.3. Taxonomy (NCBI): domain Eukaryota; kingdom Metazoa; phylum Chordata; class Mammalia; order Primates; family Hylobatidae; genus Symphalangus; species Symphalangus syndactylus. The sequence continues at coordinate 26,506,274 of NC_072428.2, read as the reverse complement.
AAAATATTTGTATCTATTTCAGGTTGTTGAAAGGACTAAACAAGCTAAGGCCTGTAAAAAAAAGTACTACTACTAATGTGGTCATGGCACATAGTACATGGCACATATGATCGATATAATATTATTGATAATAATAATAATTGTGTAGCTTATACAAGTCCCACTGAGTCTATCTTAAAAATGTCACATCTTCTCTTTTTGTTTCTATTTTATCGCCAAGACACCCGTCACTTGACTGACCCCAGTAGCCTCTAATCTCTAAGCTTTCCTCTCTCTGCTTTATTTTGCACACAAATACCAAATTAATCTTTATTGGGGCCACAGTGTTCACAGAAAAGAGTCTAAACTTTTTACTTTGGCACTGAAGGCCCCCTGACCACGACCTTCCACTGTAAATGTTCTATCCTTGCCAGGCATTGAAATTCCAGCCAGACCGAATGACACAGCCAAGCTGAAGCTTGATTGAGTTTCAGTTTACCAGAATGGTCAGGAGGGAGCAAAGCCGGATGAGGAGTGTAAGCCTCATCTAGAGGAGAATGCCAAGTTTTAAAACTAGAGAAAAGCAGCCAATTCTGTGGTCAGGACCGAGGACTAATTTGAGGATCACAAATGAGAGATAAAGCCAAGAAGTTCTGGGAGGTATTAAAAGCAATCATAGTGGAATCAAACAACAAAGGCAGGGAGGCAGGAGGGTTTCAAACTTTTTATGTGAATAGGGCTAGAATTGACAAAAAGTGTTTTTATTTGTTTCTACATTCTATATAAAGCTTAAATGTTAAATAGGGCTGGGAAAACAGCACATTGCATAAAAAATTACCATCTGTAAAATTTAGAAAAAAAATTTAGCAATAAGTGTTCATCACAGTTCATTTTTGTAAAATGAAACTTGAAGACATTTATGTAAGTAAAATTACTAGGAGGAAAATATTGGATGATTAATATTGGTGGTTTCCTTTTACATTAATTTGTATAGGTATATGTATTTATATGTTATATGTAATATGTGTTATACCTATTTATGTATTACATAAATTGGCTTACATTTATACATATTTATTATCTTACATATGCTTCTATATGTAATATATGCATATTTATGTTATATATGTTTATGTTTGTATACATGCATATACATATAAATACATGCATCTATATGTATATATAAAAATTCCCAGAACGGCATATCCTGAAATATTCACTGTAATCAAGAGTTGTATGGGATTACAGGCAATTCATTTTCTTCTTCCTTGTTCATAAGTATAAATTTTCTGAAGTGTGTTGAAACAATAACTGGGGTAAATCAGCTGCTGAAGCCACTTAATTGGTCAGCAAAATTTAGTGGTTGATCACTATGAAGTTTCCAAATACACAGTTTATATAACAGAATTAAAAAAAAAAAAACAAACACACACAGACTAAGGGCCTGGGTCTCTGCCCTAGACTTTGGTCACTGAGTATTTGCATTTCTCCTGTAAGACTTTCACTGTCTGCTGAGAGCATCCAATTGACTAATCTTAGGTCATGTATCTTTGATTTGGCTCTCCAGAGGCCAACAAATATATGAAAAACAGCTCAATATCATTGATCATTACAGAAATACAAATCAAAACCAAACGAGATTCCATCTCCCACCAGTCAGAATGGCTATTAAAAAGTCAAAAAAAGATGCTGGTGAGGTTGCAAAGAAAAGGGAATGCTTATGCACTGTTGGTGGGAGTGTAAATTAGTTTAACCATTGTGAAAAGTATACTGATTCTTATGCCAAATAGTTATAAATAAATGTCAGAGAATAAAAGACATTATGCTACCTACAAATTCAGATACACGTCCTGTATGAGTATTAGCTTCCTTGAATATTTGTGCTCAATATATCTTAGAGCACTTTTGTAGACATTGTTGCATTAGATTCTCAAGACATACCTTTACATATGGATGTGGAAGCCTAGATACAGAGATATTAAGGAATTTTGTCAATATCACAAAGTGAAATTTCACAGCAGTGGAACTAGATAGAATGCAGATCTTCTTCCAAGTAATATAGGGTCAAAGACAGTATATAGTATATTTAATTGCATGAGGATTTTTGTATTTTTTAAGCTAAATGACAATTTACATTATATATTGAGAATATTTTAATCTGTTTATGAAGAATAATTAAACATTTTTAATGACACTAAGTTATCTGCTATAATTGAGCAATATCTCTGTCTTCTAACAAATAAAAAAAACCAAATCAGACAAATGAACAGGAGGAAAACAGGAAGGGAAGGAGGGAAGAGGACAAAGAAGGAAAGAAGGGAGTTGAAGAAGGGGGGAATCCTAGATCCTTTAAGCAGTAGAGATTTATTTTTAGACAAAACAAGGTATTTTTCTTTCTTCTTTGCACATTTTCTTACAAAATACTACAATCCCCCAAATCCACTGCTAATATGACATTGGGGACTAATTAAAGTTATAAACCAAGAACTCATTAGAATGGATTGATAGGGCTTGGACTCAGGTGAATTGACAAACAAAAGAAAAACAATCAAAAACCATGTCTCCCCTGTTCCATTTAAAATGATTTATTCAATAAAGGATTCTAGATATGGATTAAACTTCTCTGATTTTTGTTTTTGGTCCCTGCCTTGAATCCAAAAGTGCTTTGATAATGGATCAAAAGCTATGCTGTTTCTAGCTGGTTTCACTTCTGTCTCTGTGTATTGGGCTATCACTCTGTTTTATTAGTTCTGCTGTTTTATTACTCCTTTCAGTAATAATCCTTATTGAATTACAGCTATACCTATAGTACCTTCTAGAGTACAGAGAGCTCAGAGACTCAATGTTTTTCCCCATTTTCTCTAAAGAGTAGAAAATGCCAGGGAGGAAAACCTGAGCTAGAGTCTGAAGCCAATTCTTTCAGTAACATTAAGACCAGCCTGAGGCTGTCTGTGCTGTGAATGTGCTATGTGGGCTCCCTGAAGTGGATGTTGGGTCCATAAATAAAAACAACAAGCAAAACTTTCTGGTTTTCTGCTTGATGACTTTCCATCTTATGATTGTATACATTCCACTCATCCTCTTGACACCATTTCATTTGTTACCGCCTGACCCCCAACCTATGCCCACATCAACCTCTCCTGCCTTTGAAGTCATATATTACCTGTTCTATTCATTTGGCATTATCCTCATATTGCCTTGCATTGATATGTATATTTTTCTATGAACATTTTTTTGTCCTCCTATCCAGGCTATCAGTGTAATTCACAGCCCACCAGAAAGAAACACACCTTCTTAAGCTGACTTTTGTATAAGGCTCATGCTTCAGTGGTCCTCGGGATGACAATCATGACTTTGTCACGTAAGGCTCACCTTGGTCTGTCTAAAACAATGTTCAGATAGATGCTTCAAGTCATGAGTTTACGAAGACATAAACAGCACGTAGAACAACTGGTTATTCAGTAATTCAACCAGAGTTTATTGAATGCTTGCTCTGTACCAGGCATTGGTGACACAATTGTAGAAGATACAGCCCCTGCCCTGAAGGAACTCGGACTATTGAAAGTCAAATAAATAAAGGTTATGGTAGAGGATATGATCAAAGAGCATTCCAAAATCAGTCCCTAGAAGGAATTTACTATACCATGACTTGTTAATAGTACGTGGTAAGCTCCTAAACTAGAATCCAGCATTCTTCTTAGCAAAGGGCTATTGAAAAGCAAACTCTTAACCCAGAAACATTTTCATCTTGTTGAGGCATCCTCCTAGATATGCTGAATTTTTTATCTTGCCCTCATGTGATTCTCATCCCATGCTGGACTTCGCAGGGGTGTCATTTTCTTACATCAAGGATCTTACTGAAATTACAGCAATATCTTTTAACTCTATTAAAATGTCCAAAGTTGAGATTTTAATAAAGCTTTAAAAATCTTATTTTAAAAAAAGCTTTTAAAGCTTTTGCTCATTAAATCACACAGTTGGTAAAATGCCTGACTTGCAAGGACCAGATTTTCTCTTTGTGTAGTGCTAGGCCTCCATGTCTCTCCCACAGCACACTGAACTTGTTAGGAAGGAGTTTATCACCCCTAGTCTCAGAAAAAAAAAGTCTATCTTTCTTCTGAAAATATGTATTGCTTTTGTTTTTGAGGCAGGATCTCGTTCTGCTGCCCAGGCTGGAGTGCACTGGTGCAATCTTGGCTCACTGCAGACTTGACTTCCTAGGCCCAAGTGATCTTCCCACCTCAGCCTGATTAGCCAGGACAACAGATGCATGCCACAATGCCCGGCTAATATTGTTTATTTCTTGTAGAGAGGGGGTCTCACCATGTAGTCCAGGCTTATTGTTGTTTCTTAATTTAAATAAAAAGGAAGGAAGGAAGGAATGAGGAAAGAGAGGAAGAATGGAAGGCGTGCAAGGAGTAAAAATAATCAAAGAGCCTCTCGTTTGGGTGTCTTTTCTATTCTGACATTTTCTAGTATCTTCTTCCCTCATTATCTCTACCAACGACAGATTAGTGTTTCTTAACCAGAATACTGTGGCAGTAACATGTGAGTTTTAAAATAGGTTATGGTGATTCTTGGCCTTTTTTCTGGAAAGAAGTTAGCTTGTGAAGAAATTTTTTAAAGAAAATTAAAAATCCAGCTATCATCCTAATCAGATCTTTAAATTGTTCTTTCATATAGGCTCTCAGCTCTGTAAATGGGTTGTATAGACATAGGCAATGGCCTTCCCATAATCCAGATCAAGCCCAGTATCCTGCATGCTTCCCAGTGTTACTCTCTAGAACTATACTGGAGTTGCAATTCCCTGAAACCGCCTTGTCTATCAAGGGAAAATGCATCCTGGTGGATGTGTGGAGCCATACCTCAACACTCATAGTTGGTCCCCATCTCTGCAATGAGGAGAAAATGGACTGCTGGCCTGTCCTATTTTTCCATCCCTAATACCTCTGTGCTTGAAAAGACAGGGAAGACTAAATAGATCTTGAAATTTGTGCTGAGCCCACAGTGTTGGCCAGTATAGAATGAAACGGACTTACCTGGCAGATGAGTGCAAATAAGACTGTATGTTAATGGCCCCTGAGCCAAGCTAGCAGTATAAAATAGTATTAGTTTAATAATTTACAACAATCATCATAGTATTTCACGTTTGTGTATCACTTCAAATTTTACAGTATTTTTAGTACATTATTACTTTTAATTGTGCATGAGCCAGAATGAAGTTGTGGAAAGAACTGTGAAATTAGTCAAACCCAGGTCTAAATTCCAGTATTGCCAATTATTAGCTGTGTGACTTTGTGGCAATCAACCTCTCTGAGCCTTGGTTTATCATGGGGAAAATATCTAAGGCTCCTGTGAGGATTATATGGTTAATATACATAAAGTCTCTAGGCACATTACTGGGCAATGTGTCATATAAGCTCACTCTAGTATCCCTCTTTAGCTTGAGGCAGGAAGAGGAGAATGGAGAATAAGGAAAGGTGGGGAAGAGGAGTGGGAGAAGAATAAGATAACCCAGCTAATAAAATATAATACTTTCATTAGCAGAGTGCTCACTATCGGTGGTGAATGCTATGACTTTTTGCGTATTGTCTAATTTACTCTTGTAGCAATCCTGTGAAATTTTCTTAATCTGCATGTATGAACAGGGAGTGAAATTTAAGTAACTTGCATGAAGTCACACAGATAAGCAGAGAAGCCAGTGCTTAAATCCATATCCATCTGAACCAAAAACCCATGATGATAACAATGTTTCCACCCAGAATTTACCACATTCCTCTAAAATTCTAGGGGCCATGGAAACACAGAGCTCTTCTAGTAGAACGTTAAAATAAAACAAAATATTTTACTTTATACAGAAATATACAGTAAGCAATTGTGCTTTTGCGTACATGGGCTTATTCTAACAATTACAAAAAGCAGGGCTCATTTTCTCATGCTATAGATAAGATACAGAAGGTGATTCTAAATTAGCTCAACCTCACATACATAAGTGGTAAAGGTAGGATTCGAACCCTCAGACTGACTCCAGATCAAGGCTTTTCTCACAAACACATTACCTATCTAGCAAGGTGAGGTAGACCTGCTTCTGATGAAATAGGGTTGCCTATCATGAGAGGAATTTCGACTAGTTCATTGATTTATCAGAAATCCCATCAGCATGACTTTATTCCTGTTTCCACTTACACACAATTGAACTATTGATTTCGACTGCATGAAAAGATCTCAGATAACTAAAAGTCCTCTGGCCAGCAAGGATCCTTGAAGAAGAGAAATACTGAATGTCTATAGCACCTATCACATGTTTAACTAAAATAGTATCAAAACCAATCATTTTTCCAATATTACAGAAGTGTGTGTAATGTGTGTATATGTTCACATGCATTCCAGGACTGAAAAGTAATGATATGGAAAGTGGAGAGTATTATTTCTCAGAGAAAAAAAAATAACTTTTAGAGAGATAAGCTTTATTCAAAGGTGCCAGTTTCAGGTGCCCTAGACACAGCCATCCCTGGACCAAGTTAAGACGTTTGTCTCATCTCCCACCTTACATGTCCCCATACTCTTGTCAGCTTCCTTCCTTCCAGTGCCCATGTTCTGCTGTCCCACTGAAGCATATTTATTCAGCTTTCACCTACATAGGTATCTTTATGGATCACAGGAAGAATGCCTTTCCAAGGCATCCAGGATCTTCCCTTCTTTTCTAATTTTTGCCATTTCCGTTCTTCTCTCCAGTCCCTAGATTCTGCTAATGGACAGTACACACTGTCTTCATTTGCCCTACGGATCCCTGGGTCTCTTTGCCCTTGACCTCCTTACCCTCTAACCCAGGTGGCTAATCTGTGTGGCCTATTTCAACATGTGACTTTTCCCTTGGGTTTCTAATTGGTTTGGCCAGTGGAGAGCTCCATCAGAATACTAAAAGGAATGGAGAGAAGTCTAGATTCCTGCTTCCTCCCCCGCAGGTATCTTTGTGCTGGCTCCATCTTTTAGTTGAAGGCTAAGGGGACTGATTGTTCCTATCAAGGGGCCCTGTCTCTATGAAGCTCTCCTTTAGGCTCTGGAAACCACTCCCCCATGTTCTTTTAGAGTTACGGTGATATAAGCTTCTCTGCTTTTACCTGTCTTGGGTACTATCTCTCATGGTTTTACTTTATTCTGCACAAATTTTTGCTAATAGGTCTTTAATTACATCCTCTTTAACCCATTTTGAGTATCTATTTTCTGCAGATACCCTAATATATGTACTAACCAGCTTTTATATACTATCTTAAAAGTCTCAATCTGTCACTATTATTATACCAATGGCCCAAATTGAAACCCTCTAGGCCATTGCAACACTCAGCTAGTTTCTTGAGTCAACCCTTACAGTTTATCATATACCCAGCAGCCACAGCACCTTTTCTAAATTACAAATCTGACATTTTTTAAAGACTTTAGTGATGTCCCATCTTCTCTAAGTTAAAATCCATGTATCTTAGCATACAAGGCCACACATCTACTTTGTATCTTCCTCTGCTTTCCACTTCTCCTGCCCTAAGTCTGAACTCCTCCACTCACTTACAAAGCAGACCCTGAAACAATGACTTGGGTGAATGTAATTTATCTGGGAGATGATCCCAGGAGATGGGAGAAAGAAGGCTAGGAAAGTAAGAAAAGACAATAAAATGTACATTAAAGAGCCAGCCAGACAGCTGGAGTTCAGTTTTGCTGGTTCACTTTTGTACAACTGTGAAGATTGTGCTTTAGAATTTCCCCACCAATGAACCAAGGAGCTAAAACATTAACCACTGATTCTCATCTCCCACTGGTTGAGAGTTGCTCCTGGGGTTAACTCTCCCATGATTCCTAGCAGCGCCTTTCTGCAGTTGAGCAAACTGTCCTGGTGCCAGAGAAAGTCTCCCAGCAGAGCAGCAGACTCAGGTGCTTCAATTGAGAAATTATGTACAACAGCTTCAGGTGAACTCAGAGATGAACTCAGGATATGGATTGGTATATTAACAGCATCTGCTATACCCAATCTGCTTGCTATGCATGTCACAACATATCCTGTATGCTAGGTATGCCTAATTATTTCCTGCTTCGTGCACTTTCACCTCTCAAAGAACATTTGAATTCCATTCCTTCAATCAGGAAACTCTCTCCTCCCACTTCTTTCGCATGCAACTCCCAAAGCCCGACTAAAACATTACCTAGAGCAATACTCCAGAGAGAATAATTTGTTTTATTATGAGTTCCTAGATCATTGGTTTACATTTTATAATTTATACACATAAATTATTAAACATATTTATTCCCTACCATATGTAGAGCCTCAATTCTATATCTGAAAAATTAAAATGACACATATTTCATAGTGTTAAAAAGTTAAATGAAATTGTGTGTATAGAGTGTCCAAAACAATATTTGGCCCATAGTAGATGCTCCAGAACTTTTAATTCCCACTATTCTATCTAACCCTTTTCCATATTTTCATCTTTGATTCTCAAATAACTAGCACAATTCCCAGCATATAATAAGCTCTCACACAATATGAATGTCTCAATAACATTAAATTACCATCACCGTGATCCACATAACAACTCTGTTATATAAACAAATCAAGGAACAACAGATCTTTAAAAACAACTTTAAAATTTAAAACTACAGGAAAGCGAAAGTTTTGTATGACCAAAAAGGAAACAACGTGTCATTAGCATTATTGTCCCCACCAATATGTTGGAGTATAGGTTAGAAACTCCTCTACAAATAGCTGTAATAATGATAGGCAATTGGATCCCAGGAGTTCTGAAATGCCCCAACCTTAGGTGAATTGTTTAAAATGAATTTTTTTATAAAGCTCATAGTTCCGAATACCTACTTCCCGCTTCTTCTGAGAATCAATTTCAAGTGCAGTATGGCTTAACTAAAATGGCATACACTGTATAGCTCTTATTGAGTTTCCTTTGCCCTAGGAGTAAGACGAATTAACATGCCCTTTGAAAAAAACTAGGATTTGAAGAAAAAGGTTTCATTGGAAATAAGATGCGACTCAAGGACCTTAAAACTTCTTAGAAGAGGAAAACCAGAAAAGCTTGGGGAAGGCTGCAAGAGTCACTTTATTTAAAATGTCACGCCAGTAGTTTAAAAGTCATGGCAACCCAACCGCACTCTCAGTATGGACTGTGAGGCCTCTGCTGCACTCACCTGCTGGGGTATAAACAGATTCCCTGTAGCTCCCTGGGAAACAATTTGTTTTAGTGGAGAATATAAACTGGTTTTAGGAGGCCTGGGTCCTTGTTAAATGAAAGAATGACTGACTGAAATAATGGCAGTAAGAAAATCATTCTTGGCCTCAGTTTCTTTGCATATTTAAGGAGAAGGTTAGAGGATGATGCATATTCTCAATTCTAAAATTTAAATTTTTTTAAAAAATTTTGGTGGATACATAGTAGGTGTATATATTTATGGGATACATTAGATGTTTTGATAAAGACATGCAATGTGAAATAAGCACATCATGAGGAATGGGGTATCCATCCCCTCAAACAGATAGAGCTGTAAACAATCTAATTACACTCTATTTTAAAATGTACAGTTAGTTATTATTGACTATAGTCACCCTGCTATGCTATCAAATAGTAGGTCTTATTCAGTCTAACTACATTTTTATACCCATTAGCCATCCCCACCACCCCGTTAGTTCCCCACTACTCTTCCTAGTCTCTTAGTAACCATCCTTCTACTCTCCATGTCCATGAGTTCACCTGTTTCAATGTTTAGATCCCACAAATTAAGTGAGAATACGCAACGTTTGTGTTTCTGTGCCTGGCTTATTTCACCCAATACAATGATATTTAGTTCCATCCATGTTATTGCAAATGACTGAATCTCTTTTCTTATGGCTGAATAGTACTCCATTATGTATATGTACCAAATTTTCTTTATTCATTCATCTGTTGATGGACACTTAGTTGGCTATTCCGAATCTTGGCTATTGTGAACAGTGCTATAACAAACATAGGAGTGCAGATATCTCTTCAATATACTGATTTCCTTTTCTGGGGTATATACCCACATGTAAGGTTGCTGAATCATATGGTAGCTCAATTTTTAGTTTTGGTTTTTTTTTTTGAGCAATCTCCAAACTGTTCTCAGTAGTGGTTGTACTAGTTTACGTTCCCACCAACAATGTACAAGAATTCCTTTTTCTCTACATCCTCGCCAACAGTTGTCATTACCTGCCTTTGGAAATAAGCCATTTTAACTGGGATGAGATGATAGCTCATTGTAGTTTTGACTTGCATTTCTCTGATGATCAGTGATGCTGAGCACCTTTTCATGTGCCTGTTTGCCATTTGTATGTCTTCTTTTGAGAAATATCTATTCAAATCATTTGCCCATCTTTTGATTGGATTATCAGATGTTGTCCTATAGGGTTGTTTGAACTTCTTATATATTCTGGTTATTAATCTTTAGTCAGATGGGTAATTTACAAAAATTTTTTTTCCCAATCTGTGGGTTGTCTCTTCACTTTGTTGATTGTATCCTATGCTGTGTAGAAGCTTTGTAACTTGATGTGATCCCATTTCTCCATTTTTGCTTTGGTTGCCTATGCTTGTGGGTTATTACTCAAGAAATTTTTGGTGTATTCAGATCAACACCAAATGTCAATGTCCTGGAGATTGTCCTCCGCATTTTCTTGAAGTAGTTTCAGGTCTTAGGTTTGAAATATTAGGTGTAAGTCTTTAATTCATTTTGATTTGATTTTTGTGTATAGTGAGAGATAGGGGTCTAGTTTCATTCTTCAGCACCATTTATTGAAGAGACTTTCTTTTCCCTAGTGTATGTTTTTTGTCACTGTTATCAAAAATGAATTCACTGTAGGTGTGCGAATTTGTTTCTGGGTTCTCTATTCTGTTCCTTTGGTCTATGTGTCTGTTTTAATGCCAGTATCATGCTGTTTTGGTTACTATAATTTTTAGTATAATTTTAAGTCAGGTAATGTGATTCCTCCGATTTTGTTCTTTTAGCTTAGTATAGCTCTGACTATTCTGAGTCTTTTGTGGTTCCATGTAAATTTTAGGATTGTTTTTTCTATTTTTGTGGTGAATGTCATTGATATTTTGATAGGAATGGCATTGAATCTGTAGATTGCTTTGGGTAGTATGGATATTTTAATAATATTGATTCTTTCAATCTGTGGACATGAAAGAAATATCTTTTCATTTTTTTGGTGTCTGCCAATTTCTTCAGTGTTTTATAGATTTTTTTTAAATAGAGATCTTTCACTACTTTGGTTAATTCCTAGGTATTTAATTTTATTTGAGGCTATTACAAGTGGAATTATTTTATTTTTTAGATTGCTCACTATTGGCATACAGAAACTCTGCTGATTTTTGCATATTAATTTTGTATGCTATGACTTTGCTGAATTTATCGATTCTAATAGTTTCCTTGTGGAGTCTTTAGGTTTTTCCAAATATAAGATCATATCTTCTGCCAACAGGATAACTGGACTTCTTCCCTTCTAAATTGGACGTCCTTTATATCTTTCTTTTGTCTGATTGTTCTAGCTAGGACTTTCAGTTGTATATTGAGTAACAGTGGTAACAGTGATCATCCTTGTTGTGTTCCAGATCTTAGAGGAAAAGCTTTCATTTTTTTCCCCATTCAGTATACTAGCTGGGGTCTGTTATATATAGTTTTTATTATGTTGAGGTATGTTTCTTCTATCACCAGTTTTTAAGGATTTTTATCATGAAGGGATATAGAATTTTTCAAATGCTTTTCCGCATCAATTGAAATAATCATATGGCTTTTATTCTTCATTCTGTTGACATGATATATCACATTGATTGATTTGCCTATGTTGAACCATCTTTGCATCCAAGGGAGAAATCCAACTTGGTCATGACAAGTGATCTAATATATTGTTGAATTCGGTTTGCTAGTATTTTGTTGAGGATTTTTGCATCAATAGTCAGAGATATTGGCCTATAGTTTTCTTTTTTTAATGTCTTTTTTTCTGGTTTTGGTGTCAGGGTAACACTGGTCTCATAGAATGATTTTGGAAGTATTCCTTCCTCCTCTATTTTCATAATAGTTTGAGTATAATTTGTATTATTTCTTCTTTAAATGTTTGGTAGAATTCAGCAGGGAAGTCATCGGGTCCTGGGCTTTTCTTTTCCAACAGACTTTATTATGGCTTCAGCCTCATTGCTTGTTATTGGTCTGTTCAGGTTTTGGATTTCTTCCTGGTTCAATCTTGGTAGGTTGTATGTTGCTAGGAATTTGTCAATTTCTCTCAGATTTTCCAATTTATTGGCATATAGTTCCTCATAGTTGCCTCTAATGATCTGTTGAATTTCTGAAGTATTATTTGCAATGTCTCCTTTTTCATTTCTGATTTTATTTGAATCTCTTTTTGTAAGTAGTCTAGCTAATGGTTTGTCAATTTTGTTTAACCTTTCAAAAAAAATCCACCTTCTTGTTTCATTGGATCTTTTTTCATTTCAGTTTCATTTATTTCTGCTCTGATCTTTATTATTTCTTTTACTAATTTTGGGTTTGATTTGCTCTTGCCTTTCAGCTTAAGACGTATCATTAGATTATTTTATGTTTTTCCTGTTTTTTGGTGTAGGCATTTATAAGCTTCTCTCTTAGTACTGCTTTTGCTGTATCCCATAGATTTTTGTATGTTGTGTTTCCATTATCATTTGTTTCAACAAATTTTTTGATTTCTTCATTGACCCATGGGTCATTCAGGAGCATATTGTTTAATTTCCATGTTCTTGTATAGTTTCCAAAATTCCTCATGTTATTCATTTCTAGTTGTATTCCAATGTGGTCAGAGAGGATGCTTGATATTATTTCAATTTCTTTTAATGTTTTAAGATTTGTTTTGTAACCTATGATCTATCCTTGAGAATGAACCATTTGCTCAGGAAAAAAAGCATGTATTCTGCAGCTCTTCGATGAAGTGTTCTGTTATTATATCCATTTGGTCTATAGTGCATGTTAAGTCTAATGTTTCTTTGTTGATTCTCTGTCTGGAAGATCTGTCCAATGCTGAAAGTGGGGTGAAGTTTCAAGCTATTACTGTATTGGGGCTTATCTCTCCCTTTAGCTCTAATAATATTTCCTTTATATATCTATGTGCTCCAGTGTTGAGTGCATATATATTTAAATGGTTATGCCCTCTTGCTGAACTGACCCCTTTATCATTATATAGTGACCTTCTTTGCCTCTTATAGTTTTCATCTTGAAATCTATTTTGTCTGATATAAGTATAGTGAACCCTGCTCTTTTTTAGTTTCCATTAGCATGAAATATCTTTGTCCATTTTTTAGTCTAGGTGTGTCTTTATAGGTAAAGTGTGTTTCCTGTAAGCAACAGATCAATGGGTCTTATTTTTTCATCCATTTTCACAGTCTAGGTCTTTTGATTGGAGTCCATTTACAATCAATGTTATTACTGATAAATAAGGACTTACTCCTGCCATTTTGTTATTTGTTTTCTGGTTGTTTGTAGTCTTCTCTTTCTATATTCTTTCATTCCTGCCTTCCTCTAGTGAAGATGATTTTCTCAGGTGACATGATTTAGTTTCTTGCTTTTTATTTTTGTGTATCCATAGTATGGTTTTGGTTTGAGATTATTATGAGGTTTGCAAATACTATCTTATAATCCATTATTTTAACCTGATAACAACTTAATACTATTCACATAAGCAATCAAGCAAAAAGAAAACTAATAAGAACTCACCTGAACTTTGTCCTCCTGGTTTTTAGTTTTTTCATCTTTTTATTTATATCTTACTATACTGTCTTGAAAAGTTTTTATAGTTATTATTTTTTATTGGTTCATCATTTAGTCTTTCTGCTTTGGATAAGAGTAGTTTACTCACCACAGTTACAGTGTTATAATATTCTGTATTTTTTGGTGTACTCACTATCACACCAGTAAGTTTTGTACCTTCAGGTGATAATTAATGTCTTTTTCTTTCTGATTGAAGTACTTCCTTTAGCATTTCTTGTAGGACAAACCTGGTGTTGATTAAATCCCTCAGCTTTTGTTTGTCTAGGAAAATCTTTGTTTCTCCTTCATGTTTGAAGGATATTTTTACCTAAAATACTATTCTGGGGTAAAAGTTTCTTCCTTCAGTATTTTAAATATGTTATGTCACTCTCTCCTGGCCTGTAAGGTTTCCACTGAAAAGTCTGCTGTCAGACATATTCAAGCTCCATATTTGATTGGTCCCTGGTGCCTTACTTATTTGTTGAGTCCATGATTTCCTGTATGGTATTGATGCTAGTAGATATTCTTTGGTGTCTGGGCATGGAAGAGTTAGGTATTTATTATAGTCTTCAGTGTCTGGACTTATTTGTAGCTGCCCTTGTTGGGAAGGTGTTCAAGATATTTGAAAAAACTTAGGTATTGTGATATAAACTGTTTGTGCACCCCAAGCTCAGTAACATCGTTGTTCTTGCAGACTCATAGAGATACTGTCTTGATGGTCTTGGACAAGACACTAGAAAATTCTCTAGATTACCAGGCAGAGACTCTTGTTATCTTCCCTTACTTTCTCCCAAACATACAGTCTCTCTCCTCTGTTCTGAGCCACCTAAAGCTGTGTGTGGAGTGACACAATCACCCCTGTGTCCACTATGACTCTGATTGCACTAGGTCAGACCTAAAGCCAGAACAATGCTGGGTCTCACCCAAAGACTGATGTAACCATTCTCTGGCTACTGCCTATGTTTGTTCAAGGCCCTGGGGCTCTCAAATTAGCAGATGGTAAAGCCACCCAGGTCTGTGTTCTCTCCTTCAGGGCAGCAATGTCCCCCAGGCCTTGGGTGGGTCTAGAGATGCCATCCAGGAATCAGAGACTAGAGTAAAACACCTTAGAAGTTTACCTGGTATTGTGTTGCAGCTGAGCTGACAGTCAAACCACAAGACAGTCTTTCTCACTCTTTCTTCCCCTTTCCAATGGCAGAGGAAACTCACCCCATAGCCACCGCCATACCTGGCCGCAAGGAGTACTGCCAGACTACCACCAATGTTCACTTAAGGCCCATGGTCTCTTAAGTCAGTTTGTGGTGAATGCTTGCCTGGCCTGGGACTCACCCTTCAGGACTGTGGGCTCCCCTCTGGCTCAGGACAGGTCTATAAATGATGTCCAAGAGTCGAGTCCTGGAATTGGGGACCAAAAGAACTTGCACGGTGTTCTATCCTGCTGTGGCAGTATTGGCACCTAAGGTGCAAGACAAAGTCCCCTTTACTTTTCCCTCTGCTTTTCTCAACCAGGAGGAGTTTTGCCCCATAGCCACCACAGCTGGTAATGTGGCTGAATCTAACCTGAAGCCAACAAGTCTTAGGGGCTCACCAAAGCCCTCGATGTAGTACCTGGGTATTGCTGCTGGTAATTCAGGGCTCAACAGCTCTTCAGTTAGCAGATGATGAATGCTGGCAGGACCTCTAGGAGAAGAAAGCCAGTTCCCTTCTGGTCCATGGTGTGTCTAAAAATGTGGTTTGGGAGCTAGGACCTGGAATGGGGGCCTAATGACTTTGACTAGTGCCACATCCTGCTGTGGCTGAGCTGGTATTCAAGATGCAAGACAAACAGTCCTCCTCATTCTTCCTTCTCCTCTCCTCAAGTGGAAGAAGTGTTCTCTTTTGGAACAACAAGCTGTGCAGCCTGGGTTTAGGGGAAGGATGATGCTAGTACTTGCTTGGCTGCCCCAGCCAGTGTCTCAGTATGCCATATGCCTCCCCAGTCCGCTGTACTCGGACCTAGTTCTGCCCAGGATCTTGCCTAAGAGTTGCAGTCCTTATGGCCTACACTGCCTTTCAAGTTTGCCTAGAAACCAAGAGCCCTTTGGCCCTTGGTGGCGAGGTTGCAGGTACTCAGGCATTCAAGTTCAGACTGCTGGCATTGATGATTTCCCGCTGGCATCAGTGATTTTCCTCTGGCTAGGACTGGTTTAAATGTTCCCTCTGTGGGTAGGAATCAACTGAATTTGGTCTACTTTTCCTTTCTGCTCTAACAGAGCAGCAGAGTTCAATGCCTCACAATTGCTGAGTTCTCCCAGGTGGGGGTGGGGGCGGTTGGAGGGTGGCTGGTGATTCAGGACTGTTTCTCTTTAGTGCCCCTTTCGGTGATATAAAGTTAGAACCAGGTACTATGAGTGTCCACCTGATTTTTAATTCTTATGAAAGTTTTTTCTTTTTCCTATATAGATAGTTGTTAACTTGGGGTCCTTGCCTGGTGGCGGAGGAGAGGATGATCAGTGGAGCCGTCTATTCTGCCATCTTGGTCTGCCCCCTAAATTCTACAATTTAAATCCATGTCCATGTCAAGTAGAAAGAGTCTTTCTCTCACTGAAGGTACTTCCTTCTGGAATTGGGAGAGAGGAGAAGGCAGGGATGGATTCCACTTTAAAAAGGGTAAGATTTATTATGGATATTTAGGAGCAGGTGATTTTCCATTGAACTGAAATCAGAATAAAAACAACCTAACTGATAATGGAAGTCTGTGTTCAGGACAAAAAATAAATAAATAAACCGACTTCAGTAAGAAATTTGGTGTTTGTGGCAAAAATAATTCACTAATAACTCATCTAAATGAATTTTGGAGAGGCAGGAGTGCACAGCTGAAGTGTTTACAACTACAGGTTTCAAACTAGATTCCCTTGGGTAAATTCTGGCTCTGTTTTCCTGTCAGCTAAGACTGCCTTTGGCAAGCCTGTTTCTAGGAATAATTTTATGTCTAGTTTCCTCTACTGTAAAATGAAGTAAAAATATCATGTTCTTTAATAGTGTTCTTGTGAATATTTGACAAATACATGTAAAATGTTTAGAATGGTGCCTGTCATGTACTAAGTGCTTAATAATTACTGGCTATTATCATTAGTCCTCCAATTCAATTTCCATAAAATACTAGTAAAATAAATCACATTAAATTTTCAAAATATATCAGAATACGTCGATGAGATTCAGACCCAGCTGGAAGAACAGGCTTGGGGGAGAATCAACTGTCAACTTCTTTTAAATTTCTGTATGTAATCCTGATGATGATTATCATTCATTGAGTCCCTACCTTGTCTTACTGGAATTGCTCAAGGAATTTTATATTTTCATTGTTACATCCTATCAACAAATTTATAAGGAAAAATATTATTATATAAGTTGAAAATCTAAGGCTCAGGTATGTTAGTAAAATGTCTTGTAGTTATAAAATTAGAACACTAAGGAACCATAGCTTGAAATTGTGCCTCGTGGCTGGAGAGCTCCTTCTATTTCCATTTCAACACACAAAACACCATGCCCATAAGATTAAAGTTTAACTGGAAGGGCTTCAAGAAAAAATAACACAGAGATATAAAATGTAGGAAAATTGCCAGATGTGTTACAGGCTAAATATTCAACCTGGTTGAGGATAACAAGAATATAAATATGTCTCAGCCTCCCCATTTTAAGACTTAACTGGAATAGTTTATTCAGTTACTACCCTGACTCGACCACATTTTCTAACTCTGAATGGTCAATAGAGCTGAAAGAAACCTGAGAAATACCACAGGATTAAGGGCAAATAATAAAAGTAGAATGAAAATAGAGATAGGAAAGATGGGATCCCTCAGAAAACTAAGGTAAGAGAGTGGTGAAAGGACCTAGCTGGAAGTCAGAAGTCTCTGCAACAAATCATTTGGTTTCTGAAGTAATTCAAATGGCAGAGGGTAAGGTTCAGATTGTTGCAATAAAGATGCTGAGAATTTTTATATTTGGAATATATGTTGTCCAAATAAACATGCCATAGTTTTAGCAGTCATCTATTGCTATGTAACAAAGTCCCAAAACTCAGAGGTTTAAAGTATAACCTAAACTGATTTGCTTGAGATTCTGCAATTTGGGCTAGGTTCAGCTGTCAGGTTGTTTGTTTGTTTTTTGGCTAGTTTCTCCTAAAGTCCTTCATGAAGCTATAATCTGGCAGCCTAACTGGATCTGAGTTGGGGCTGGGGCTGTCAGCCAGAGAACCTTGGTAAACCATTACATGTTCTCTTCAGCAGAAAAGCCTAGGCTTCAAACATGGTGGTCACAACATTCCAAAGGCTAAGCCTTCATGTCCAAAAACTTAACTGGTTGCTGTTTGTTTCATGTTTGTTGGTGTCCTATTGACCAAAGCCAGTCATAGAACCAAGCCCAAAGTCCATTTAGAAGGGAACTACACAAGGGTATAAATATTGATAGGTGCCATTACTTATCACTGATGTATAATCTACTACAATGGCCAAATCAGTGCACATATATAAAGTTTCTCCAGTTCCTTCCAAAGGTCAGATCATACTTTTAATATTTTGACGAAAATGATACAAAATTTATTTTCAAGATACAACAAAGGTATCAACCACAGGATTTCACACTCATTTTGTTCATTATCAAGTACAAGGTTAAGTGAGAATGATTACCTGCACTGCTCTCAGCATGGAAAAGAGAATTGAATTATTCAGTGGTTTCTTCAATGCTAGATCTGGTGTTAACTCACTTGGCAATGGGAGAGAGTTTCTGGGGGCTCTAACATACAACCTGTAGCCACTTCCTCTAGTAATTGCCGGTGATGTGTTCCAACAAAATAATGACTTTCCTTTATCTATTTGAACTACAAGAGACATATTTCTCCCTAATTAGTGTGTAGTGAAATAGCAAATGGGAAAGCAAGAGATTTTTCTAAACAAACTTTAAGCAAAGACTAACAAACGTTATAATCACAATTACATAGTATTTATTGGGAGAGAGAAAGTAATCACTGAATACCTTGCTTAGTAAAACACTGGTTAGAACTTTAGTACCATCTGTTTCCGTGATAAAAAAAAAATTGCTGGGCAATGTGAAAGTCTCAAGCCTAAGGAGATAATGACTACAAAAGAGAAATTCATCCCAAGTAGACTGAAGATTGTGGACAAGAATATTTTTTTGCTTCTCAGTAAAACTCTGAGTTTAAAGTTCTCCTGCACCACTTCAATTTCCTGGATCAAGGCCAGTCAAATAATGGGAGATTCTGTTTCCAGGGTGATGTAGATGCAGTAACTGAATGCAGCATTGGATTTTTCTCCCATGGGAAGGGATGGTGTGCTGTATTATGGAAGGAAAGATGCACGTGAATAACCACTGGCAGTGGAGACAGCTTGTAGTAGATATGTTTAGCTGTCTATCAGAAACTTGTGCTCCCTTCCACTGTATATAGTCATTGCCATGAAAGGGCTAGAAGACAAAGTGCTGTATTTCCTAACTTGCTTTGCATTCATTTGGGGCAATATGACTACTAGCTAATTTAATGCTAGTGGAAGTGAAGTACACTACCTCTAGACCTAGGTGATAAAAAAAAGTATATATACATATATATCTATAGTGTGTGTGTGTTTTTTTATACCTTGCGATCTTCTATTTTTGCTGCTCATGGACCCTCAGGGTAACATTAGAAGTTTTGTATTAAGGATGGCATGTCGCCATCAACCTGGGACCTCCGAATGACTACACAGAGCAAAACACCAACCTATTTTCCTCACACTCTACTCACTGGGCTTTATGTGAGCAAAAAATAAACTTTTATTATGTTAAACCATTGAAATTTTGGACTCAATTTTTTATAGCAGATGGCTCTCTCTCTCTATATATATACACATATATATACACACACATATATACACATATATACATATATATACACATATATATACATATACACTAATATATGGGAATTTCAAGGATTTTAGCCTCACTGGAATTCTGATATCAAGTGAATTGGCATAAATGATTTCATAAACAGAGCAGCTGAGAAGAACAAACATGCAGTGACACGGTTCAAAACCAAAAGCAAGATCTTTGGAGCCAGATAAATTTGGGGTTGAATTCAAGATTCAGAACTTATTGAGTGGAGTGACTGTCATACAGTAACATCCTTTACAGAACGCCTACTATTTTTCTGACAATCTTATAAGCAGCAAGGATATTACAGCAAATGGAATAGAAAATTCCCTATCATTTTGGTGTTTATATTCTAGTCAGGGAGGTAGAAAATACACAAAGAAAGAAATATATAGTAGAATGTCATGTAATAATATGATATATGGAAAAATAATAGAGAAGGACAAGTAGATGGAAAGACAGAACGTCCTACGTTAGATAGAACGGTATCCAGAAAAGACTTTTCTCAACAGGTGGCATTTGATTAAAAATGTGCATGAAGTGAGGCTATCAATGGCTATCAAGAGAATAGGGTTCAGGTTGAGGGGAAAATAATGGACCTGAGAATGGCAGGTGCTTAGCATGTGAAGAAACAGCAAGGAGACCAGTGCGGCTGGAATCAAAATTTTAAGAGGAAAAGTAGTAGGAAATGAGTTTAGCAACATATGCAATGGCCAGATCGTATAGGTCTTTGCCTTAGGTCAAGTATCCTAGAGGCAAAACCTAAAACAATAATTTATGTAAAATTGATTTATTGAGGGAGTCCTCTAAAAAGAAAGATAAGAAGGAAGTAGCATGGAATACTACTATCAAGGGAAAACAAAGCATGAATGTGAGCTGAGTGGAAGGCTTCAGTCCTAAAGCCACAGGCAATCTAGGGGATGAAGAAAGCTGCAGAGCTGGTGTCACTTTTAAGCAAGAGGAATGGTCTTTTTTTCCCTTGTATTATTAGTCATTTTCAATAGGCTGCTCCTGGGACAAAGGGAGCTAACCTTCCATGTGAGGCAGATGAGATAGCTTCTGTCCAGGCAAGGACAATCTCAGAAGAAGTGGGCAATCATGAGCCATTAACAGCAACCATTGGGTAGGTACGTTGGCCTGGCAAATGAAATCTGGGGGGCAGCACCAAAAGCTACTACCAAATTCCATTCCTTGTACCACTCACTTGCTTCTTACATGAACTTCACCCTATCCAGACACTATTTCTCCAGGATCCTGGTTAGTTGTAATTTTAGAAAAAGTTTACAAGAGGAGAATTTTACCTGCTACAATTGATCCCATGGCTGGGATAATCATGTCCCACCCCCATCACCCATTCTAGACTCCCCCTCTGGCTCATCTAGCACTTCTACTGGACTTCTACACCACTTCTACAGGTGGCTTGCCTGGCAGGGTGACCCTCATCTGTAAGGTATCTGGATTCTAGTTACCATGTTCTTATCAGAACACGGTTGCTGTACCTGCACATTTGAGTTAAAACTTTGTATAAGACTAATAAAAGATCCCTCAATACAACAACCAATTCCCAAAAATGTATAGCAGCAACTCTATCACCTCATAATAGGGTCAATCACTTTTGCCCATAACCCCATTCTTTGCCTGCTGACCTGCAAGCACAAGATATCCAAAATAACCAGATGGCAGTTGTAGCTTTAAGTGCAATGGAATTCTTACTGTATCCCCTAGAAGAAGGATCATTCCTCCCTGGGACCCCCCAACACCTAGACCAGGGACCAGCAAACTTCTTCTATAAAGGGCCAGCAAATAAACATTTTAGATTTTCAAAGCCACTTAGTCCCTGTCATGTATTTTTTTTAACAACTTTTTAAAAACGGGAAAAAAAACATTCTTAGCTCATGGAGTCATGGGGGAAAAAAATGGGCTATGGGAAAGATTTGGCCATCAGCCATGGTTTGCTGACCCCTGCTCTAGACCCACAGAGCCTAAAGTAGTGGGGACAAGAAATGGAAATTGCCTAGATAAGTTACTGGTAGTGACCATGTACAGAGCCACATTCACTTCCGCATGCAGGTTCTTGGATTTACTTAGTCTACCTAATCCTTATAAGATGGAGCACCTGTTGTTGGGTTTATACATTGCTTCTGACTCTGCCAACATAGTAACCTCATTCATAATCCACTGCACAAGCTCTGGGGTACTGAAGTGACCAGGACAGATGCTGCTGCTGATGTGAGCTGGCCAAGTCATTTTGTCCGCTTAATTATTTAGTGCCTCTTTTGCAGCAAATGTTCTCTTGTGGCACACAAATGCAATACAAAGATTGTCAGGCTTTGAATTTTCCTCTAGAATTTTATATCAAACAGCTATACTTTCTCCCCAAGTTATCAGGCTCTTTCATTCTTGCTGTTGGACATTTTGAGAAATCTGACTTTTAGAAAATCAGTAATTTGTAGTATATATATATATATATATATATATATATATATATATGCCTTCATCCAACATTTGTGACACACTGACACTAAGAAAACACTTGTTGTTTAGCTGAAGTTCAAATTTAACTGATCATTCTCTTTTTATTTGTTAAATCCGGCAAACCTACACATCTCAAGGCTACTACTACTTCTGCCTGATTTTATGCCCTAACACACGTCACATTTGTTCCAATTCTCTAGTCATATTTCAAATTCTTTCACTAGTAGTTATTTCCCATACTTTCATACTCCTGCAACCCTATCTGATCTCAATATTCCCTCAGCCTGGAATTCTTCTCCTCACTCATTGGTATACAGAAGAAAATCTAACATCCCTGAGAGCTGAGCTCAAATGTTACACCTCTATGAAACATTTCTCAGGTCTGTCAAAATAAATTAGTTTTTCACTTTTTCTCCCATAGCAATATTTACCTATAGTATAATGTATTTTACCTGGCCCTGTATTTTCATTAGTTATTTATATATCATTTCCTACTAGACTTTAATCTCTCCATCCCTCGTTTCCTCTGTTGCCTCTAAAAACTAAGCACAATGTCTTGGATATAAGAGATTTAAAAGGATTTCCAATGTCAGTTCAATTAGACTACAACATGTCAATCCAATCCAGTGGCTGGCTAATCATAAAACATGCCTCAGCAGATAACAAATAGCATTGGTGGGAAAAATGACAGTCACATTGGCTGTGTTTTGTCCTGTTTGGCAGATGGGTTTGGAGACAGCCTAAAATCCACGGCAAGAGCATTAGCCAGGAGCCAATGTTACACATGTTTTCTTTTTAAGTAGTGATTAAAGCTCATGGAATCAGGGGAAAAAAAATAACAACAGACTGTGGGCAGATAGTATTAACAATGCAATGTAAATATCAAATGTTTAAACATGCAGCCACTAATAAGGTAAATGGTTTAGAAAACAAAGAGTAAAGACTGATTATTTCATGGTCACATGCAAAATCCACCATACCTCATTTTAGAAACAGTGTTACTGAGGGAAAAGTCCTGAGTTTGTTCTCTGGAATGATCATACCAATTTGTCTCTATCACATGTTCCTCAGATCATCCTTAGTTCCTAACCAGTTGGATTAGACACACTCCCCAATTCAAACAAGCCATGCTGGAAAGTCTCCTAATCAATATCGGCCCATCAGCAGTATTATATTTGAAATTCAATAATATGTACAGTTCGTACCCATGAAAAAAGTACCCATCCTAATATGTAAAGATGGGGGGCAGAGTT
Source organism: Symphalangus syndactylus (assembly GCF_028878055.3). Lineage (NCBI taxonomy): Eukaryota > Metazoa > Chordata > Mammalia > Primates > Hylobatidae > Symphalangus > Symphalangus syndactylus. The sequence goes on along the minus strand of NC_072428.2, from coordinate 26,482,887 downwards.
AATGCTCTACCACCTTGTAACTAGGTAACAGGGGACAACTCCTTTGATGTCCGTGAACTTTAGTTCCTTAATGAGTAAATTCATCAGTTCTTCTTGGAACTAAGCACGATGACCTTTAGTAAAAGTAGTATACAAAAAGAAAAATAAGGAAATAGTTGTATTTAGAGGTCAAATACTTTTACAGCAGAAAGTTCTATCATCAAAGTCATGAATCTCATCCTCTTGCCCCTGGTAATGCTATTTTGACAGGTTTACTCATTACTAAAGTCTTCACAACCCAGTAATCTTGTATGAAGAACATTTTATTTAGCATCTGTCTATGTGGAAGTGAGTTGGCTATTATAATAAAAATGTTTCCTTCCACACACCTACTTTGGAGAAAGTGAGGTGGGCTACTCCATACTTCTATGAGCACCAGGTGCCCAGAGCTGGGACCTTAGTGCTAGCCTGGAAAAGAAAAATATGGTACTTCTACCTCTTGCAAACTCCTGGAGTTTCATGAATCAGGCCCTTCTCAGATGGCACTAGTTAATATTTCCTAAGGATAGAATGAATGAGTTCTGTTGATAACAAACGATGAGCCCCAGCACCAGATTTGGAAGAGTAGAGAGAAAATAAAATGGTTTCTATTCATTCTGCCTAGTAATGGAGATCAGAGAAACAGAGGAAGAGAGAGATGATGTCATATTTTCTCCTGTCTGGTGTCTGGGAAGAGTTTCTCTCAACTGTAATCAACAGAATGCTTTTTTCACACAGAATTTTGTGGGACAACAATAGATGCATCCAACCACTCAAGTTCAAAATAGGTCACATCTTTGGTATAAAATTGCTTCGAGGATTGGAAAAGATAGGCTGGGAATAGATTTTTGTGGCAGGGTGTACACTGAGGACTAGGCCTACATCTGCTATTATCTTCTTTTGGAAATTCTGATCATCTACACTAAATTTATCTGCATCCCTAGAGCCTGGCATGGTGCCTTGTACAGCTTCTAGGCTTGAAAACTATTTTGCACAAATGGACAAAAAAGAAATAAACATCACACAAGTGGCAAGAAAATCAAAGACCCACTGCTTAGGGGGAGACTTGCTCCCCAGAGAGATATCTGGTGTTTCAAATATTGGCACCTATCCTTTCCTCTTTTGGGACACTTCTCTCTGTTAAAGGGCTTATAATCACTGTGTATTTAAAAAAATAGAAATATAATTCAATTATTAATTGTACTTAAAAAATAATGATTTTTAATTTTATTCACATTCCCACTCCATGGTCTGTACAAATAAAAGGACACTTCCAAAGAATATCTTTGTGGGAAACAAGCCAAATGGCCAAATAGAAATAGCTCCAGTCTGCAGCTCCCATCAAGAAGAATGAAAATGGCAAGTGGTTCTGCATCTTCAATTGAGGTACCCAGGTTCTCTCATTGGGACTGATAGGCAGTTGGTGCAACATAAAGAGAGAGAGGGAAAGCAGGGTGGAGTGAAGGACCACCTGGGAGCTGCATGGAGCAAAGAGAGCTCCCTCTCTCAGCCAAGGGAGGCCATGTGGGATTATGCTACATGGCCCTGAAAACTACACTTTTCCCATGGACCTGTGAAACCCACGGATCAGGAGGTCCCTTCATGGGGCCATGCCACCAGGGCCTTGGGTCTCAAGCAGAGAGCTGTGATCACGGCAGCTGCTCAGGTGGGCAGCCACTCAGGCAGGCACTGAGACACAGGACTTTTGCATACTCCAACTGCGGGAACTCCAGTGAGGCAGGAGACCCATCCACTTCCATGGGCAGGAGGCTGAAGCCAGGAATGAAGTGGCCTTGCCGCAGGCCCTATTCCCATGGAACCCCACAAGCTAAAACCCAATGGCTTGGAATCCCCACCAGGCCAGTGCAGCAGGCTGGACAATGCCTAAAAAGACAGTTCTGGCAGGAAAGGGGCAGCTGTGATCATTGCAGCTCCAGTAGGCCATTTTCTCCTCACACCAGTGCCAGTGAGACAGGGTAATCTGAACAGGGAGCAATTTCCCACAGCACAGCCACTGTGACAGTTCATGGCCAGACTCCTTCTTTAAGTGGGATCCTGACCCATTCCTCCTCACTGGGTGGGGCCTCCCTGCAGAATTTTTATCATCCCCAGCCAGGGGTTTATGGACAGAACTATGATCTCCTGAGAGGAGCCCCTAGGAGGAGGGGCAGGTGTAGTATCCTGGATCAGTGGTCTTAGTCTTTTCTGCCTGCTGGCTCTGGAGAGTCAGGGCAGCCCAGAGGAGAAAGATTATACCCAGTATAGCACAATGACTCTGCCAAAGGGCACTAGGCTGCTTATTTAAGTGGGTCCCTGATCCTTCTCCTCTGGACTGAGTGAGACCTCCCAACAGGGGTTTGCAGATGCCTCATGTAGGACCATTCTGGCTGGCATCGGGTCAGTGACCCTCTGGGACAGAGAGTTCAGAGGAAGGAGCAGGCTGCCATCTTTGCTGTTCTGCAGCCTCCATTGGGTGATAACTCCAGGTGTGGGAGGGACCCAGGCAAATAGGATCTGGTGTGGGAGGGACCCAGGCAAATAGGATCTGGAGTGGAACCCCAGCAAGCTGCAGCAGCACTATGGAAAAGGGGCCTGACTGCTAAAAGAAAAACAGAAAGCAACAACAACAACAACAACAACAAAAGACTCCCACAAAATCCCCATCCAAAGGTCAGCAGCCTCAAAGATCAAAGGTAGATAAACCCATGAAGATGAGAAAGAATCAACATAAAAACACTGAAAACTCAAAAAGAGTGCCTCTTCTCTTCCAAATGATCACAGTATGTCTCCAGCATGGGCACAGAACTAGGCTGTGGCTGAGATGGATGAATTAACAGAAGTAGACTTCAGAAGACAGGTAATAATGAACTTCACTGAGCTAAGGAAGTATGTTCTTACCCACTGAAAAGAAGCTAAGAACCATGATTAAAAATTATAGGAGGCGTTAACCAGAATAACCAGTTTAAACAGGAACCTAAATGACCTGCTGGAGGTAAGAAACCCAACACAAGACCTTTACAATACAAACGCAAGTATGAATAGCCAAATAGACCAAGCAGAAGAAAAGGATATCAGAGCTTGAAGACTATCCTGCTGAAATAAGGCAGGCAGACAAGATTAGAGGAAAAAGAATGAAAAGGAATTAACAAGCCTCCAAGAATTTGGGATTATGTAAAAAGACTGAACCTAAAACTGGTTGGGGTATCTGAAAGAGATGAAGAACAAAACCAAGTTTAAAACCACACTTCAGGATATCATCCAGGAGAACTTCCTCAACCTAGCAAGACAGGCCAACATTTGAATTCAGGAAATCCAGAGAATCCCAATAAGATAATCCATGAGAAGATCAATCCCAAGACACATAATCATCAAATTCTCCAAGGTTGAAACAGGAAAAAATGTTAAGGGCAGCCATAGAGAAAGGCCAGTTCACCTATAAAAGGAAACCCATCAGACTAACAGCAGAATTCTCAGTGGAAACCCTATAAGCTGGAAGACATTGGGGGACAATATTCAACATTCTTAAAGAATTCCCAACCTAAAATTACATATTTGGGCAAGCTAAGATTCATAGGCAAAGGAGAAATAAAACCTTTTTCAGACAAGCAAATGCTGAGGAAATACATAACCACCAGGCCTTCCTTGCAAGAGTTCCTGAAGGAAGCATGAAATATGGAAAGTAAAAATTGGTACCAGCCACTACAAAAAGACACTGAAGTACACAGATCATTGAACCTATGAAGTAACCACATAAACAAGTTTGCAAAATAATCAGGTAGTATCATGATGATAGGATCAAATTCACACATAACAATTTTAACCTTAAATATAAATGGGATAAATGCCCCAATTAAAAGCCACAGAATGACAAACTGGATAAAGAGTCAAGACCTATCAATGTGCTGTATTCAAGAGACCTATCTCACATGCAAAGACACACATAGGCTCAAAATACAGGGAGGGAGGAAAATTTACCAAGCAAATGGAAAACAGCAAAATGCAGGAGTGGCAATCCTAGGGTCTGAGAAAACAGACTTTAAGCCAACAAAAATAAAAGAAGACAAAGAAGGGCATTACCTAATGGTAAAGAGGTCATTTCAACAAGAAGAGCTAACTATCCTAAATATATATGCACCCAATACCGGAGCACCCAGATTCGTAAAACAAGTTCTTAGACACTTACAAAGAGACTTAGACTCCCACGCAATAACAGTGGGAGATTTTAACCTCTCACTGTTTAACCCCTCACAGATCATCAGGAGAGAAAATCAACAAAGATATTCAAGACTTGAATTCAGTTCTGTATCAAGTGGGACCTGAGATAACTACAGAACTCTCCACCACCAAACAGAATATACATGCTTCTCAGCACCACATGGCACTTACTCTAAAATTGGCCCCATAATTGGAAGTAAATCACTCCTCGGCAAATGCAAAAGAACTGAAATCATAAAAAATAGTCTCTCAGACCACAGTGCAATCAAATTAAAACTCAAGATTAAGAAACTCTCTCAAAACCGTACAACTATATGGAAATTGAACAACCTGGACCTGAATGACTCCTAGGTAAATAGTAAAATTAAGGCATAAATCAGGAAGGTTTTTGAAACTAATGAGAACAATGAGACAACATATCAGAATCTCTGAGACACAGCTAAAGCAGTGTGAAGAGGGAAGTTTATACCACCAAATGCCCACCTCAAAAAGCTAGAAAGATCTCAAATCAACATTCTAACATCACAACTGAAAGAACTAGAGAACCAAGAACAACAACAACACAAACAAACAAACAAAAAACCAAAGTATCAGAAGACAAGAAATAACCAAGCTCACAGCAGAACTGAAGGAGACAGAGATACAAAAAATCCTTCAAAATAAAAATCAATGAATCTAGGAGGTGGCTTGTGAAAAAATAAAATAAAATAGATAGACCACTAGCTGGACTAAGAAGAAAAGAAGAATCAGAGACAATAAAAAATGATAAAGGAGATATTACCACTGACTCCACAGAAATATGAACAACCATCAGAGAAAACTATACACACCTCTTCTAGAAAATCTAGAAGAGATGGATAAATTCCTGGACATATACACCCTCCCAAGACTGAACCAGGAAGAAGTTGAATCCCTGAATAGACTAATAACAAGTTCCAAAATTGAGGCAGTAATAAATAGCCTATCAACTAAAAGCTCAGGAGCAGATGGACTTATATCTGAATTCTACCAGAAGTATGAGGAGCTGATACCCTTTCTTCTGAAACTATTCCAAACAATTGAAAAGGAGGGATTCCTCCCTAACCCACTTTATGAGTCCAGCATCATCCTGATACCAAAACCTGGTAAAGATAAAACAAAAAAAGGAAACTTCAGGCCAATATCCCTGATGAACATCGACACAAAAATTCTCAGTAAAATACTGGCAAACTGAATACAGCGGCGAATCAAAAAGCTTATCCACCACAATCAAGTTGGCTTAATTCCCAGGATGCAAGGCTGGTTCAACATATGCAAATCAATAAATGTGACTCATCACATAAACAGAGCTAAAGACAAAAACCCCATGATTATCTGATATGGTTTGGCTGTGTTCTCACCCAAATCTCATATTGAATTGTAGCTCCCGTAATTTTCATGTGTCATGGGAGGTACCCAGTAGGAGGTAATTCAATCATGGGGGCAGGGCTTTTCCATAATATTCTCATCATAGTAAGTCAGTCTCATGGGATCTGGTGGTTTTATAAAGTAGAGTTCCCCTGCACACACACTTTCTTGCCTGCCACCACTTAAGACATGCCTTTGCTTCTTCTTTGCCTTCCACCATGATTGCAAGGCCTCCTCAGCCATGTGGAACTGTGAGTCCATTAAACCTCTTTGCTTCATATATTACACGGTCTCAGATATGTCTTTATTAGCAGTATGAGAACAGAATAGTACAGTAAATTGGTACTTTTAGAGTCGCATGCTACTATAAGGATACCTGACAATGTGAAAACAACTTTGGAATTGGGTAACAGGCAGAGGCTGGTATAATTTGGAGGGCTCAGAAAGAGACAGGAAAATGTGGGAAAGTTTGAAACTTCCTAGAGACTTAGAGAGCTCAGAAGAGAGGATAATATGGGAAAGACTGCAACCTCCTAGAGGGTGGTTGAATAGCTTTGACCAAAATGCTGATAATGATATGGACAATAAAGTCCAGGCTGAGGTGGTCTCAGATGGAGATGAGGAGCTCTTAATAGGAATAAAGGCCACTCTTGCTATGCAAAAAGACTGGTGGCATTTTGCCCCTGCCCTAGAGATCTGTGGAGCTTTGAACTTAAGAGAGATAATAAGGTATCTGGAGGAAGAAATTTCTAAGCAGTAAAATGTTCAAGAGGAAGCAGAGCATAAAAGTTTGAAAAATTTGCAGACTGACAATGCAGTACAAAATAAAAACCCACTTTCTGCGAAGAAATTCAATCCTGCTTCAGAAATTCACACAAGTAATGAGCCAAATGTTAATCACGAAGACAATGGGGAAAATGTCTCCAGGGCATGTCAGAGACCTTTGAGGCAGCCCCTCCCATCATAGGCCCTGAGGCCTAGGAGGGAAAAGTGGTTTACTGGGTCGGGTTCAGGGATCCCCTGCTGTGTTCAGCCTAGGGAATTTGTGTCCTGCATCCCAGCCACTCCAGCTATGGCTAAAGTGGCCAAGGTACAGTTTGGGCCATGGCTTCAGAGAGAGCAAACCCAAAACCTTGGCAGCTTCCATGTGGTGTTGAGCCTGTGGGTAACACACAAGTTAAGAATTGAGGTTTGGCAATCTCTGCCTAAGGTTTACAGGATGTATGGAAATGCCTGGATATCCAGTCAGAAGTTTGCTGCAGGGGTGGGGCCCTCATAGAGAACCTCTGCTAGGGCAGTGCAGAAGGAAAATGTGGAGTTAGAGCCCCAGCACAGTCTCCACTGGGACACTGCCTAGTGGAGCTGTGAGAAGAACACCACCATCATCCAACCCCCAAATGGTAGATCCACTGACAGCTGGCACCATGCACCTGGAAGAACCACAGACACTCAATGTCAGCCCATGAAAGCAGCCAGAAGTGGGGCTATACCCTGCAAAGCCACAGGAGTGGAGCTGCCCAAGGCTATGGGAGTCTACCTCTTGTGTCAGGGTGACCTGGATGTGAGACATGAAGTCAAAGAAGATCATTTTGGAACTTTAAGGTTTAATGATTGCCCTGTTGGATTTCAGTCTTACATGGAACCTGTAGCCCCTTTTTTTGGCCAATTACTGCCGTTTGGAACAGATGTATCTACCAAATGCCTGTACCCCATTGTATCTAAGAAGTAACTAACTTGCTTTTAATTTTACAGGCTCATAGGTGGAAGGGACTACTTGCCTTTGGCTCAGATGAGACTTTGGACTGTGGACTATCGAGTTAATGCTGAAATGAGTTAAGATTTGGGGGGAATGTTGGGAAGGCATGATTGGTTTTGAAATGTGAGGATATGACATTTCAGAAGAGTCAAGGATGGAATGATATAGTTGGGCTGTGCCCCCACCCAAATCTCATCTTGAATTGTAGTTCCCATAATTCCTACATGTCATGGGAGAGAGGTAATTGAATCATGGGGGTGGGTCTTTCTCATGCTGTTCTTTTGATGGTGAATAAGTCTCATGAGATCTGATGGTTTTATAAAGGGGAATTTCTCTGCACATGCCCTGTTGCCTGCCACTATATGTAAGATGTGATTTTGCTTCTCCTTTGCCTTCTGCCATGACTGTGAGGCCTCCTCAGCCATGTGTAATTATGAATCCATTAAACCTCTTACCTTTATAAACTACCCAGTCTCAGATATATCTTTATCAGCAGCATGAGAACAGACTAATATATTATCTCAAGAGATGCAGAAAAGGCCTTTGATAAATTTCAACATCCCTTCATGTTAAAAACTCTCAATAAACTAGGTATTGAGGAAACATACCTCAAAATAATAAGATCCATTTATGAAAAAGATATAGCCAATATCATACTGAATGGGGAAAAGCTGTAAGCATTCCCCTTGAAACCAGCACAAGACAAGGATACCTTCTCTCACTCTTATTCAGCACAGTATTGGAAGGCCTGGTCAGGGCAATCAGGCAAGAGAAAGAAATAAAGTGTATTAAAATAGGAAGAGATGATATCAAGTTGTCTTTGTTTGCAGATGACAGGATCCTATATCTAGAAACCTCCACCATCTCAGCTTAAAAGCTTAACTGATGAGAAACTTCAGCAGTCTCAGGATACAAAATCAATGTGCAAAAGTCACAAGCATTCCTACACACCAACAACCAACAGAGAACCAAATCATGAATGAACTCCCATTCACAATAGCTACAAAGAGAAGAAAATCCCTAAGAATACAGCTACCAAGGGAAATGAACAAACTCTTCAAGGAAAACTACAAACCACTGCTCAAGGAAATCAGAGAGGACACAAACAAATGGAAAAACATCCCATGCTCTTGGATAGGAAGAAACAATATCGTGAAAATGGTCATACTGCCCAAAGCAATTTATAGATTCAATGCTATTCCTATATAACTACCATTGTCATTCTTCTCAGAATTAGAATACACTATTTTAAAATTCATACGGAACTGAAAAAGAGCTCTTATAGCCAAGACAATCCTAAAAAAAGAACAAACCTGGAAACCTCATGCTACCTAACTTCAAACTATACTACAAAGTCACACTAACCAAAACAACACGGTACTGCTACAAAAAACAAAACAAAACAAAACAAAAACAGACACATAGACCAATGGAACAGAATAGGGAACTCAGAAATAGGACTGCACAGCAGAAAACTGAAACTGGGCCCCTTCCTTATACCTTTTACAAAAATTAACTCAAGCTGCATTAAAGACTTAAATGTATAACCAAAAACTATAAAAAAAAAACCTAGAAGAAAACATAGGCAATACCATTCAGGACATAGGCACGGGCAAAGATTTAATGACAAAAACAACAAAAGCAACTACAATAAAAGCAAATTTGACTAATGGAATCTAATTAAACTAAAGAGCTTCTACACAGCAAAATAAACTATCAACAGGTGAATAAGCAATCTAAAGACTAGGAGAAAAATTTTGCAATCTATTCATCTGACAAAGATCTAATATTCAGAATCTACAAAAAAACTTAAATTTACTAGAAAAAAACAAAAACCCATTAAAAGTGGGCAAAGAATATGAACAGATACTTCTCAAAAGAAGACATTCATGTGGCCAACAAGTACTGAAAAAAAATCTCAACATCACTGATTGTTAGAGAAATGCAAATCAAAACCACAATGAGATACCATATCATGCTGGTCAGAATAGCAATTATTAAAAAGTCAAGAAATAATAGATGCTGGCAAGGTTGCAGAGAAATAGAAACACTTTTACGCTGTTGGTGAGAATGTAAATTAGTTCAACCATTGTGGAAGACAATGTGGCAATTTCTGAAAGAATGAGAAATACCACTTGACCCAGTAATCCCATTATTGGATATACACCCAAAGGAATATAAATCATTGTATTACAAAGATACATGCATGCATATGTTCATCGCAGCACTATTCACAATACCAAAGGCATGGAATCAACCCAGTTGCCCATCAATGATAAACTAGATAAAGAAAATGTGGTACATATACACCATGGAATACTATATGCAGCTATAAAAAGGAATGAGTTCGCGTGTTTTGCAAAGACATGGATGAAGCTGGAAGCCATTATCTTCAGCAAACTAATGCAGGAACAGAAAACTAAACACTGCATGTTCTCACTTATAAGTGGGAGCTGAACAATGAGAACACTTGGACATGGGGAGGGGAGCAACACACACTGGGGCCTGTCTGGGCATGCGATGGAGGGGAAGGAGAGCTTTAGGAAAGACAGCTAATCCACGTGGGGCTTAATACCTAGGTGATGGGTTGATAGGTGCAGCAAACCACCATGGCACACAGTTTACCTGTGTAACAAACCTGCACATTCTGCACATGTACCCCAGAACTTAAAATAAAAATTTTAAAAAAGAAAAACTTCCACTTTATTATAAAAACAATGAATTTCTTAGAAAGATAATTGGCTTTGAAATAGTCAAGACACCTTAAAATACGTGTGATAAGTCTCTCCATGAAGCCATGAGCCTGTGTCCCTCTGCTTAATAACGCATACAATAGTTGAGACAACATAGATTTTTTATGCCCTCCTGTTGTAGAAAAGTTTTCCAGTGTGCATCCATTCAAAATGAACAGATACTTGTCCAAATAAGTGTCTCTGCCTAGCTAAATTTCCATCTACTACTATCTAACTTATTTAAGTAACAATTTTCCATTCTTCCTATCATAAGAGTATCTCTGGCTTAAATCCTCTGAGAGATTATAGTATCTCTTATCATTTTATTTTATCAAGATTTACTATCTATTACATGTTAGATCCTGTACTTAGCTTTAAGGTCAGAAAAAATGTATAAAGAACTGTAACAAGTATGTTGAGGATAAGCACAATAGTGGAAACAAAACCAAAAAGTCCTCATGGCGGATATCACCATTCCCTGGGTTTTGTATTCCAGTGCCTATCAGTGTCTGACATATGCATCAGAAATGTTAGTGGAAAAAAATGCTTCCTAACAGAGATAAAGACAACTGCCCCAGGACACAAAAGAGACTCAGGGGCAGTTTTCAAGAAGCTGAAGCCTGAAAAAAATGGGTGTTAGAAGAAAAACCCAGGATTATTTAGAAATATGTTTCCCTAAACTGGGAAGGAGCCAAGAGATCCAAGAATGACTAGGACAAGTACAGCTTGGTGAATAGATGAGTTTATTAGGACTTCATACAAGGCACTGCTGGATGTAAGATAAAGGATAGCTCTAGAGATTCACCCTGCCTCTCATCTCTAAGCTTCTTTTAAACTAGTTTTCTGGCTTTTTGCCTACTGTGTGCAATGAGACTGATTTTTTACTATGTTCCCAGATACTCCCTGGGATGTTTGGGTTCTCAGGAACACTTGTTCCTCAGTTGGACACCATGGCCTTGGCTTACTGCCTCGCCTTCAGGATTCAAGCAGCAGATATACACCCTTGAGTAACCTGGGGAGGGACCTGTCACACTACAATGGGTCAGTAGGTAGAGGAGGAGGAGGGGCATGCCAAGGAGAAGTGGCATGTGTGAAGGCAGCAGAAAGGAGAGCCAGGTACATGATGGGCTCAGAGGATGGAAAGTAACTGGTTGTGACTTGAGTTTAGCTTGTGTTGGGGATAGTAGCAGGAGATGAGCAGGAAATGCCTAGTAGAAGACATAGTCGAGGACCTTGATGTTGTCTTATGGAGTCTGAAGCTTATTGCTGTTTAACTTGTAGCATGTGACTTTTATATAACCCAGATTAGATCACATTCTTCTTGGGGCCAATCTCTATGTAGGAATGTTTTGATGTACCTTAGATCCACAACATAGTGCTATGCACAGAAGGAAATCCTCACCATTACCATCATCAATCACCATCACCATCATCTAAGATTTTCTAAGCTCTTGTCGTCTGCCATGTCCTGTGCTGATCTTTTAAATGTCACAACACCCCATTGAGACAGATACTTGTCCTCACTTTACACATGAACAAACACAAGCTTGTGGAAAATTAGGTAACATCTTCAATTCCACATGGCTAATAACTGCCAGAGCAGCTAAGATTCTTAGCTAAGATCAGGTTTTATCCCTCATACACCCTGCCTCTCCTGATAAACATTGATCAACTCATTGAATTTATAATTTTCCTCCACCAAAAAGAAATTGTCTTTGGTGATCAATTCTACTTGATTTTACTAAGATTTTTTTTTCTTTTCAGGTTATAATGTAATTTGGCGGGAAATGTGTACAGAAAACGGCATTGGGTCAGCCTAGGTCCTGATTTTCTGGGCCAGATCTGAGCCCCACCCTCATCCCCATTAGTCATCATACACATTATTCTGGCATATCATAAGATACGGACATCTAAGTGCATTTCACTAGCTATGATAAGCTCTCTGTCCTCTTTATTTTCCCCCAAAATTGACAGGTATCATTAAAACCTCCTCCATAAAACTTTTTAGCAGTTAACTAAGTCCTCATCTCTCTGGAACGAAAAAACGAAGCACATTTTTTAAACGTATAAACTGAATCTTCAGAGGTACAGCGTTGGAGGTTGTCATGGCAACTTTTCTCTCTCCTTCCCACTGTTTTTGGCGAGTTTTTTATTAAACAAAACAAAAAAAAATTAAATGCCCTCATTAGCCCCATCATTTCCAGTGGAATCAAATCATTTCTTTGAAATGTCTTATGGCCCAAGCCATACACTCATAATACACTAAACACGGAGAAAAATAATTTCCCAATATTAAGAACTGAGGACCAAATTAATTCACATACTTATTCACTGCATATAACCTAGGATTCCCCTTTTATAAAGTTCTAATCTTGGCCTTTTGTGAATATAGAGTTGTAGAAAGGTCCTCACTTAAAGGAGTCCATCATCTGGTAGGACAGATAAAATGAGTACCTGAATACGATTTAGGCAACAAATAAAAGAAGTTCATAATACAATAAGGGTTCACAGGAAAAAAGTGTTTTTCTGATTTAAGATGATCCTTGAAAGTTTGCTAAGCAAGGGTAGGAGGTTGGGTTTAATTATAATAGGTCTTCTTTGCCTGGTTGAAGAGCCTGGTCTATACTTACTGGAAAAGATATTTTTGAGTCACAGTATGATACATATATGATATGATATTTCTGGATAATAAATTTGAAAATATTACTGAACAGGGAGACAATCTGAGGGCTTGGGAGAATGGACTGGAGAAAACAGGGAATTTAGAAAGATAGGCTGGTGTAGAAATATGATAGTGTTTCATTTCCCATATATCAAGATTGAGTTAGAAAATATTATCTTTTCCACAAATTAACTGACCAGATAGAAAAAAAAATCACATAGACATTTCTTGTAGAAATGCTAAAGAAAATCCTAACCAAGGTTGAAACTAAACTTTTTCTAACACACAATGGACAAATTTTAGGAGAAAAGATATTGTGGTTCTTTAATAATGATTGAGCTTTTCTATTAAAAAGAAAACTAGTTATATTCATTTTTTCATTATTTTCTTTGATCATGTCTTTTGTACCACAGGTATTTAGTGATAGAAGTTAGAAAACAAAGGAGAACCTTAAATAAATGCTTAAAGCTCTCTCTCACTATGCTGTCATCTAAATGAAGCAAAGGTGGAAATGCATTTCTCTAGGACCTATTAATTCCTGATAGTTAGCAAAGACCAGCAAATATTTGTATATTAAGGTAAAAATGTTTCTTGAACAACCATCTAAGGTGGAGCTGACCCTAAAGTTACCAAAGTAATTCTAAAGTTATCCTGTCCAAAATAATACATAAATAAAATAAATAAGTCATTCCGTTAGCCCTTGGGAACATCTAAAATTTTTACCCTAAAATGTAGTCCAAGAACTATGACTTAGTTTCAATGAATGATTTCTAGTCTGAGTTTCCTACAATTGAAGTATTTTTTTAAACAGAGGAAGTAGATTTTTCAAGAGTAAATTTTTGATATTTTAAAACCTAATTGAAGTTCTCTGTTTACACATATGGCAAGGTTGAAAATCTCCTTGCTTTTCACAAGATGTAATCATCTCAGGGTAGTCACATATCTTATATCTCATGCTGATCAGGAGCTCTATCTGGCAGCTGTTTAAGTCCCTAGTTAATTAAAAATGGAAAAACAAATTAATTATTCCTTAATATATGCAGTTGGCATGATAGCTGATTTTTTAGAAGAGTGAATTCACAGAGGATATAAAAATAAAATGATCCTTAGGGATAAAATATCTAGGACCTAAAAGGATTTTATGATAGCTCAGTTAGGTACCGAAGACCTCTATTATCATATAAAGAAGAATTCATCTTTTATAGGCCCTGGGAACAGAACACAGAACAGATGAGCTTTAATATAAAAGGACTGGGAGAGAACTAACTAAAGCAGAACTTGATATAAAGAAATAGTGGGCCCAAAAAAGGCCAAGAATACCTGGGGTATTGGGTTCCTGAGCAGCAAAACAAACTTGGACTCTTTTACAACTTAATCTTAAGCTAAGTTCTAAAGCAAGTATTTGCACATCACTAAAATAGCACTGTAACTGACAAATAACAAGCTCATCACAGGAATGGCCATGACTAACTGATTAAATGGGAAAAGATCTCAGAATTATTCTATCATGATGGTTGGTGACATGGTTTCATAGAAAGTTCCAAAGAATTCCCAAATCACTCTGTAAAGCATGATTTCCTGACTCAGAATCAGAAAGTAATAGTTTTTTTGTAGCATAATATATTTTTATTTTATTTCTTATTTATTTTAGATACATCTACAGGCTTGTGACATGGGTATATTACATGATACTGAGGTTTGAGGTATGAAAGGTATGAAACCTGTCACCCAGGTGTGAGCATAGTACCCAATAGGTAGTTTTTCAACCCAGACTTCCCCACCCTTCCCCCTCTAGTAATCTGCAGTGTCTACTGTTCCCATGTTTATGTCCATGGGTGTTCAATGTTTAGCTCCCATTTATAAGTGAGAATATGCAGTATTTGGTTTTCTGTTTCTGCATTAATTTGTTTAAGATAAATGGCCTCCAGCTGCATTCATGTTGCTGCAAAGGAGATGATTTTATTTTATTCTTTATGGCTGCATGGTATTCTATGGTATATATGTATCATATTTTCTGTATCCAATCAACCATTGATGAATACCTAGAAGGATTCCATGTCTTTACCATCTTCAATAGTGTCTTAATGCTCATGCAAGTACATGTGTCTTTTGGTATAACAATTTCATTTCCTTTGGACATACACCCAATAATGGAATTACTAGGTCGAATGGCAGCTCTGTTTTAGCTCTTATGAGTAATTGCCAATCTTCTTTCCACAGTGGCTGAACTAATTTACATTCCCACCAGCAGTGTACAAGCATTCCCTTTAATCCACAACCTTTTCAGCATCTTTATTTTTTGGCTATTTAATAATAGCCATTCTGACTGATGTGAGATGGTATATTATCATGATTTTGATTTGTATTTCTCTGATGGTTAGCGATGATGAGCATTTTTATATGTTTGTTGGCCACTCATATATCTTTTTTAATGACATGTCTGTTCATGTCCTTTGACCATTTTTAATGGGGTTATTTGTTTTCTGTTTGTTGATTTTTTCTAAGTTCCTTATAGATTCTGGATATTAGACCTCTATCAGATGCACAGTTTGAAAATATTTTCTCCTGTCCTGTAGGTTGTCTGTTTACTCTCATGAATGTTTATTTTGCTGTGCAGAAGCACCTTAGTTTAATTAACTCCCACATGTCAATTTTTTATTTCATTGCAATTGCTTTTGGGGACATAATCAAAAATTATTTGCCAAGGCCAATGTTAAGAAGGGTATTTCCTAGGTTTTCTCCTAGGATTTTTAGAGCTAGAGGTTATGCATTTAAATCTTTAATCCATCTTGAGTTAACTTTTATATATGATAAAATGTAGGGGTCCAGTTCCATTCTTCTGATTATGGCTAGCTAGTTATCCCAGCACCATTTGTTGAATAGAGAATCCTTTCCCTATTGCCTGTTTTTTGTTTGCCTTGTCAAACATCAGATGTTTGTAGGTATGTAGCTTTATTTCTGAGTTTTGTATTCATTCCGTTGCTCTATATGTCTGTTTTTATACCAGTACTATGCCATTTTTGTTACTCTAGCCTTAGTATAGTTTGAAGTTGGGTAGTGTGATGCCTCCAGCTTTGTTCTTTTTAGTTAGAATTGCTTTAGCTATCCAGGCTTTTTTTTCATCCCATGATCATGTAGGCTTTATTCTTGCAATGCAAGATTGGTTCAACATGTGCAAATCAATAAATGTCATTCACCACATAAACAGAACTAGAAACAAAATCATATAGTCATCTCAATAGACACAGAAAAAGCTTTTGATAAAAATCCAAAATAGCTTCACGATAAAAACATCAACAGACTAGGCATCAAAGAAACATACCTAAAAATTGTTAGAGCCATCTATGACGAACCCACAGCCAACATCATAACCAGTGGGCAAAAGCTGGAACCATTTGCCTTGAGAAGTGGAACAATACAAGGATGTCCACTCTCACCACTCATTCAACATAGTAGTGGAAGTGCTAGCCAGAGCAATCAAGGAAGGTAAAGAAATGAAAGGCATCGAAATAGGAAAAAAAAAAGTCAAACTATTTCTCTTCAGTGACAATGATTCTATACCCAGAAAATCCTAAAGCCTCCACTAAAAGACTCCTAGAACTGATAAATGACTTGAGTAAAGCTTTAGGATACAAAATCAATATAAAAAATCAATAGCATTTCTATATACTAATAACATCCAGGCTGAGGTTCAAATCAAGAACACAATCTCATTTACAATAGCCACAAGAAAAATGAAATACCTAGAATACATCTAATCAAGAAAATGAAAGACATCTACGAGGAGAACTACAAACTATTGCTGAAAGAGATCGAAGACAACACAAACAAATGAAAAAACAGTACATGCTCATAGATTGGAAGAATCAATGTCATTAAAATGGTCATACTGCCCAAAGCAATTTACTGATTCAATGCTATTCCTATTAAAGTACCAATGCCATTAATCACAGCATTATAAGAAGTTATTCTAAAATTCATAAGGAAATAATGGTTTCTAGTGGCTGCTCACTTACTGTGCGATCTTAGGCAAGTCATTTAGCTCTATGCATTTCAGACTCTCCTTTTATGAAAGGAACGCAGTGTGTTCTTGTCTCTGAGTCACTGGAATGCAGTGGAGAAATTTATGCATGGCTATTTTGAGTTATGAGGAAGATAGATTCTTCCTAGATCCAAAAGCTAATGAGTCTTTTGCCTTGGGGTATTTATCTTAATTGACATTTCTTCAGCTTTACTAACACCAGGGAGACCAGCTATGTCCAGACTTCTTTAGGGCCATTTTATGTTGCTGTTACAGAATAAATTATTAAGGGACATTTGCTGTGTAAATTTATCACCTTTCAACCACAACATTAAAAACGACACCAGCTTCCTTCAATTAATATTAGCATTTTTTTTCCTAAGGGCTCTAATTCCTTTTAGCTCACTTTACCTCACAACACCCCAAAGAGAGACTGGTACTAACATCCCCAACCCTCATTACAAATGGGGAAACTGAGAATCAGTAGTAAATAACTGATCCAGAGAGATTAAGTGAATTTCCAGTAGAGGTAAGATTAGGATGTAAGTTTCTTGACTTTATGTCTCAGTAGGAACAGCTTCCTTGGTATTAGAATACCAAGAAACACAGGAAGGTGCACCTCTTACAACATAGGTTCTTATCAGCTGGCTATAGTGTTTTATACCTGCCCTAACCCTACCCCTAAAACAAAATATTACTATAGCTAATAGTTATCAAGTATATATTTGTACAATTACATCTCATGATTCTCACGATACTCCTAACGATGTGTAGCAAGGTTGAATAACTTACCAGAGGTCACACAACTGGTGAACTAGGCATTAAATGTTCTTATTAAAAAAGGTAAATGTTTATCTAGGTAAATATATGTATAAATATATATATTTAGATATATAAAGTGGTAGGGTGAGTGTATATTATATATATCTATATCTATTATATATCTATATCTATCATATAATATATCCATCTATAATATATCTATCATATATATCTATTATATATATCTATAATATATATTCTCTCTCTCCATATATATATATATATATAGTGTTTACAGGAAAATGGTGAAACTTTGAAGACAAGGAGATCTGGTTTCAGAACCCAACTCAACAGTTCATAAATCATGAGACATTCAATATGTTATAGTGAAAAACAAAATACAAACTGAATCACATTAATTCTCTGCTTGGGACTATGTTCTGGTTCCTGATTACCATAGGTCCCTTCACGAGACACCTTCTCTGCCTCCCCAGCATCATCTCTCATCACCCTTCTCTTTGCTTCCTGTATTAGATCACACACCACCATCTATTCAGTTTTGCCAACAGGCCATTATCTAATTTACACCCCCTCAAAGTCTTTTCACATTCTGCTCCCTTTTCCTGGAATGCATCCCCCCACCCCACCCCTCATCCTCTATTCTCCATCATATATTAGGGGCCTTCCCCTCAGCCTAAAACTCTACATGGTATGCATTACTCCTCATGCATTTATATAAGGACCCTGAAGTTAAAAGATGCTTAAGCCGCTGCCAGGCTCACATTGCTAGTGAGGCACTGAGCTAAGATTCAAATCCAGTTCTACCTCCAAAGTTCAGGCTCTTTACACTTACCTAAGTGTAAAGAGGTCTCTGACAGGTAACATCATATTTCAGCCTTAGTCTGGGGACTGCCTGATATATCTTGAGAGAAATCAGGGACTTCTAGTCCTTCCTTGTTGCCCATCAGTACACTACTAAAATTTAGGGCATCTCAGGCCATAAGACTTAGGCCTTTCTCACAATACCAGACTGAAGTCTGATGCTGTCAAGGAAAGCATGAAACTCCAAGCACTTAGCTACTTAACATACCTCTGCCAAAGGATGCACCCCAAGAGTATTCCAAAGGAAGGCCATAAGGGCTAAGTAACACTGTTCTATTCTTACTCATAGATGTAATGACCAAAGAGGGACCTATGATAAAATCAGAAGTACTCAGGTCACTGATATTGGATTGTTTTTACGATGACATCAGCGAATGACTTAAGCTAACTTTGAAAATTGCTCATTGTCATGCCATGTGCTCATTTATTCAATATATTCTTAATGAGAAACTATCACATAGTGTACACTGCAATCATTATTTGACATACCGCAATAAAGAGATGAGACTTGGACCTTGCCCTTTTGCCATCTAGGAGAAACCAAACAAGATACATGTAAACAAATAAACAGATGATTGCAAACTGTGACAATAAAAGAAATACGCAGAGTGATGTGATAGGGATTAACAAATGAGGAGAAGTTTGCTTTATATTGTCTCTTCTTGGAGCCTGGGACCTTGCAGGATGTGAAGTTTCCTCTACATGCAAAGAGCTGGGGGAGAAAGCTCCTGCTGGAAGGGACTGCAAATGTGAAGACCCTGATTCAGGGTCAGTGAGTTTGATGTGATCAAGGTACTGAAAGGAGAGAGGAGAATGCATTATTGAAAAGAAGAGTGGAATAAGAAGATATTTATGCAGTCATTCATACACCTTTACGGAGCACCAACCATTTACTTGGTGCTATTCCAGGTGCTGAAGATAAACCAGTAACAGACAGAGAAGCTCATGTTCCACTAGTGTTGACATTTCAGCCAGAGTTTGGAGCAACAGGCAGGCTTCACGCCTTCAGGGTTTTATAAGGCAAAGAGTTTGGAGTTTATTCTAATTGGAACATAAATTGGAACATAAAGCCAGGAAGTTACTTGAGCTGATAAAAATTTTAAAAGCTCACCCTAGGATCCACTATGTGGTGACAGCAAGAAACATTCAGAATTATTGTCATTATTTTATTATCAATAATAAATATCCTGGGTGTCTTTTGCTTACATTTTTGAAGGTAGAGATCTTGTCAACACAGTGACAAAAATTTCAAGCCACTAGAGGGAATCGTTTACAAAAGGACACCAACAGAGCACAGTGTTGTTTGCTCTCAGAGCCTATTTCCTCCAGATAATTTCTAAACTAAAACTAATTGACATATTAGCCAATAATGTTTATAAGGCAGAAGTCACTGGAGGTAAGTAGAAAGGGTGGAGAAGAAACAGTGCCCATCTGTAAATACAGGAATAATTTATAATCAATCATATCATTTTCTTCCCGAAGCCTTTTCTATCCCGTCCTAATTATAGGCCTCTTTAGAATATGAGAAATAATCAAATTCCATTTGCTTCTTCTAAGCAAAGCAAGTAAGCAGCTTTGAAGTCCTCTTGCAAGAAAGTGGGCTATTCCAACTCGTTTGCCCTTGAGAAATATTATTCTCTCCTGGAAGAAGTATGGATTTTGGACTGTGCGATTATTCATATCTCAATTCCAGTATTAACTGTAAAACCTAAGTTATTTAGCTTCTCAAAAATAAGAAGCTAAAACAGGTATTTAAAGAAAAACTTGTGTGTGTTTATAGCAGCACTATTCACAATAGCCAAAAAAAATGGAAAAACCAAATGTCCATCAACTGATGAATATGTGCTGTCTGTGCAATTGAATATTATTCAGCCATAAAAAGAAATAAACTATTGAATACATGCTACAACATGGATGAAACTCAAGGTAATTATGTTAAGGAAGCCAGAAACAAAAGCCACATACTATATTGTATAATTCAATGTACATGAAATGTCTAAAATAGGTAAACCCATAGAGACAGAAAACAGATTAGTGATGCCAGAGACTGGAGGAAGACACCTCACAGAGACTGGGGGAGTGGATGGTGAATAACTGCTTAATAGGCATGGTATATTATTTCCAGATACTGAAAATGTTTTACCACTAGGTAAAGGTGATGCTGATATAATTTTGTAACCACACTAAATGCCACCGACCAAACTCTACACATTAAAACGGTTATTTCTATGTTATTTAAATTTTATCTCAACTAAAAAAGGGTGTCCCAGGAGTCAAGATCCCATTCTCTCCTATTAAATTCCAATTTGTACAGAACAGTTATGTTTATAGACTGTGTTTCATGGAAACCTAGTTATTCATGGCCTTATGGAATCTTGGTATAACTATCTTTTCTGTTTTATATTTTTTATCCCATGTAAGATTTGATATCTGCCTTCCATATGGTTCTTTGTTCATATGGGATTTTTTTTTAATTCCCATATTCCCATATTTACTGCAAGAAATATATATATTTTTGTGTGTGGAGGGGGGACGGTGTCTCACTCTGTCACCCAGGCTGGAGTGCAATGGTGCAATCTCAGCTCCCTACAACATCTGCTTCCCAGGTTCAAGTGATTCTCCTGCCTCAGTCTCCTGAGTAGCTGGGATTACAGGCACCTGCCACCATGCCAGGCTAATTTTTGTATTTTTTAGGAGAGACAGGGTTTCACCATGTTGGCCAGGCTGGTCTCAGACTCTTGACCTCAGGTGATCCACCTGCCTTGGCCTCCCAAAATGCTGGGATTACAGGCGTGAGCTACTGCACAGAGCCAAGAAATCATTATCTGCTTTTAAACCAAAGGAGTTACAAAATTATAAACTCAGGTATTTAAGTTCCATATTTAAAGTCACTCTAATGTTTAAAGGAATCTAACATTTCAAAGGATCTAACAAGATTAGCCTTCTGTTTATTGAGGGCCTAATCTTATATTCGTGATTTGTTTGAAAGTACAATGCTATCTAATCTTTATAAGTAGTTTCAGATTCACCATATGTAATGGATTAGGGTTTTTTCAAAATTTTTTAAGGCTTGCAAGGTTGTAGTTGTTCAACCATTTGAATTGTTAAAAAAATAAATTCAGTTTAAAATACTTGAGAGAACTTAATAGACAAAGTTTATATATGGAACCAAACCAATCAAAATGATGGTCAGAATTGCTAGATTTATTCACAGAATAATACAAGCCAAGATTCTTAAGATAAAATAAAGTTTATGAATTTTTACGTTTAATGAATTCAGTAGTACTTTAAAATAGCAGTAACCAAAAATAGGCTTTTCTATGCACAAAAATCACTTCTAAAGAAAGTTAAAACTCTGCCTTTGTCAGTCCACCTGTCTTCCCCCCTCTTCCCCACCCCCACCCAGTCCCCTCCCCCCAAAAAAGATTTAAAAATATTAATAAAAAAAGAAATTTAAAACTTCACTTTGATATTTTTCATTCAGTAAAGCCATCTACACTCTCTCTAGTCTTCTCTCATCAATGCACATATATGTCACCCCTTTTTTCCAGGCTCATGTTGCACTATTTAGAGTTTAACTCTCAAGCACAGTAAAGTACAGAAATGTGACCCTTTACTCATCATGCCCCCATGAATTTGCCACTCTTTTCTCAATAATATAATTTACAGCAATCTTATTTTCCACTTGCCAATGATGCAAAAAAAAAGTGATTTCCTTTCCTTTACTGAAGTTCAGCACAGTCATTAATTTATTATGGCACACTTTCCTGTAGAGCTGTGTATTACTTCAAAATATTTCTCAAAACAGTCTTTTAGGTAACTGTCACCAAATTATCAGAAATGACATTCAAAATGAAATCTGTTTATCATTCCCAGTCTTACTCCTGAATTATTTAGTCAATTCCCCTTCTCCATTTCCCCACCTTTAAACAAATAGAATAAAACTAATACCCTGAACTACATCTGGTTTATGTGATTGTTTTTCCAGGGCCCATAAAATAAGTAACTGCTTAACAACACCTCTTACATATGCTCACAATCCACTGCTAGGCATAGAGTACGTTCGAATTGATTACTGAATATTGTACACCAAAAATATACACAATTTTTGTCAATTAATAAAAAACAAATTGATTACTGAGAATATTCAAAGCTAGGTAGTTACAAAATGGGCCCTTTCCTGTTGCAAAAGAAGAAGACAGTCTTCTTCCAGATGCCACAGATGTTAAATCCTCCAAGCTATAACTATCTCCAAATTCTCTTTTACCTACAGGACTAAAACATTCCATGGTATCTTTGCATTTTCCAGACTATAATTAAATGAAATAATCTTCAAGATCTATCATTCCCTAGACAGTCTTTTGGAGAAATATAGTATAAAAGCTCTATCCCAGTGGTTTATTATGTTGTGTTAATCTATCATCAATATGCATTACTAGTAATTCTCTCAATACATTAATGAGTACACTGAGGTTTACTAAAGGTCAACTACATCATCAATTGAGGTTCCAACTGACAAAATCACTTATACAGAATAGTCCAGAAGCAAATTTATTAATAGATGTCTATTCTCAAAAGAGCTCTAACAAAGTTAGTTTCCCTAGAACAATTAACTAATTCTGCACCAGTAGGCCTACTTTCAGACACTATCATATAGGCAGTACCGTCCTTCAGCATTCATACCTCCTTATCCCTGCCACATACACACACACACACACACTTTTGTTTCTATTTCTGGATGGTTCTTTATCTCCATGTCTATTTGTTTCATGTCTTTTTTATCTCATGAGTTATTTCCAGCTCATATAATTATGAACTCATTATAAACACGTATGATATTATATTCAACAGTGAAAAACTGAAAGCTTGTTCCTTAACGTCAGGAGCAAGGCAAAGATACCCACTCTACCAACTTCTATTCATCATAGTACTAGAAGTCCTAGCTAGAGTAATTGAGCAAGAAAAAGAAGCAACAGGCATCCAAATAAGAAAGGAAAATATAATTATTTCAATGCCTAGACATGATCTTATATGTAGAAAACACTGAAGACTTTTTAAAAATTCAGTAAAGTTGCAAGATTTAAAAAAAAAAAAAAAACACTTAAAACTGAGCTGTGTCTATACAAACAAAATCAGTTGTGTTTATACACACATGCAGTGTTCTAAAAATGAACAAAATAATGAATTCTATTTCCAATAGCATCAAAAAGAATAAAACACTTAGGAATAAACTTAAATAAGGGGGTAACAAACTTGTACATTGAAAACTACCTAACACTGATTAAAAACAATTGCAGAGATCCTAGGGGATGGAGCCAAGATGGCCGAATAGGAGCAGCACTGGTCTACAGCTCCCAGCATGAGCAACACAGAAGATGGGTGATTTCTGAATTTCCATCTGAGGTACCAGGTTCATCTCACTAGGGAGTGCCAGAGAGTGGGCACAGGACAGTAGGTGCGGCACACCGTGCGCAAGCCAAAGCAGGGCGAGGCATTGCCTCACTGAGGAAGCACAAGGGGTCAGGGAGTTCCCTTTCCTACTCAAAGAAGGAGTGACAGACAGCACCTGGAAAATCAGGTCACTCCCACCCTAATACTGTGCTTTTCCAAAGGGCTTAAAAAACAGCACACCAGGAGATTATATCCCGCATCTGGCTCAGAGGGTCCTACCCACACGGAGTCTGGCTGATTGCTAGCATAGCACTCTGAGATCAAACTGTAAGGCAGTAGTGAGGCTGGGGGAGGGGTGCCTGCCATTGCCCAGGTTTGTTTAGGTAAACAGGGCAGCCAGGAAGCTCGAACTGGGTGGAGCACACCACAGCTCAACCAGGCCTGCCTGCCTCTGTAGGCTCCACCTCTGGGGGCAGGGCACAAACAAAAAGACAGCAGTAACCTCTGCAGACTTAAATGTCCCTGTCTGACAGCTTTGAAGAGAGTAGTGGTTCCCCAGCATGCAGCTGGAGATCTGAGAACAGGCAGACTGCCTCTTCAAGTGGGTCCCTGACCCTCAAGCAGCCTAACTGGGAGGCACCCCCCAGTAGGGGCAGACTGACACCTCACACGGCCGGGTACTCCTCGGGCACAAAACTTCCAGAGGAATGATCAGGCAGCAGCATTTGCGGTTCAGGAAAATCCGCTGTTCTGCAGCCACCGCTGCTGATACCCAGGCCAACAGGGTCTGGAGTGGACCTCTAGCAAACTCCAACAGACCTGCAGCTGAGGGTCCTGTCTGGTAGAAGGAAAACTAACAAACAGAAAGGACATCCACACCAAAAACCCACCTGTACATCACCATCATCAAAGACCAAAAGTACATAAAACCACAAAGATGGGGAAAAAACAGAGCAGAAGAACTGGAAACTCTAAAAAGCAGAGCGCCTCTCCTCCTCCAAAGGAATGCAGTTCCTCACTAGCAATGGAACAAAGCTGGATGGAGAATGACTTTGACGAGTTGAGAGAAGAAGGCTTCAGACGATCAAACCATTCCGAGCTACAGGAGGAAATTCAAACCAATGGCAAAGAAGTTAAAAACTTTGGAAAAAAACTAGACGAATGTATAACTAGAATAACCAATACAGGGAAGTGCTTAAAGGAGCTGTTGGAGCTGAAAGCCAAGGCTCAAGAACTATGTGAAGAATGCAGAAGCCTCAGTAGCTGATGCGATCAACTGGAAGAAAAAGTATCAGTGATGGAAGATGAAATGAACGAAATGAAGTGAGAAGGGAAGTTTAGAGAAAAAAGAATAAAAAGAAATGAACAAAGCCTCCAAGAAATATGGGACTATGTGAAAAGACCAAATCTACGTCTGATTGGTGTACCTCAAAGTGACGGGGAGAATGGAACCAAGTTGGGAAACACTCTGCAGGATATTATCCAGGAGAACTTCCCCAATCTAGCAAGGCAGGCCAACATTCAGATTCAGGAAACACAGAGAACACCACAAAGATACTCCTTGAGAAGAGCAACTCCAAGACACATAATTGTCAGATTCACCAAAGTTGAAATGAAGGAAAAAATGTTAAAAGCAGCCAGAGAGAAGGTCGGGTTACCCACAAAGGGAAGCCCATCAGACTAACAGCTGATCTCTCGACAGAAACTCTACAAGCCAGAAAAGAGTGGAGGCCAATATTCAACATTATTAAAGAATTTTCAACCCAGAATTTCCTATCCAGCCAAATTAAGCTTCATAAGTGAAGGAGAAATAAAATACAGACAAGTAAATGCTGGAGAGATTTTGTCACCACCAGGCATACTCTAAAAGAGCTCCTGAAGGAAGCACTAAACATGGAAAGGAACAACCAGTACCAGCCACTGCAAAATCATGCCAAATTGTAAAGACCATTGAGGCTAGGAAGAAACTGCATCAACTAACGAGCAAAATAACCAACTAACATACATAATGACAGGATCAAATTCACACATAACAATATTAACTTTAAATGTAAACGGACTAACTGCTCCAATTAAAAGACACAGACTGGCAAATTGGATAAAGAGTCAAGACCCATCAGTGTGCTGTATTCAGGAAACCCATCTCACGTGCAGAGACACACATAGACTCAAAATAAAAGGATGGAGGAAGATCTAGCAAGCAAATGAAAAACGAAAAAAGGCAGGGGTTGCAATCCTAGTCTCTGATAAAACAGACTTTAAACCAACAAAGATCAAAAGAGACAAAGAAGGCCATTATATAATGGTAAAGGGATCAATTCAACAAGAAGAGCTAACTATCCGAAATATGTATGCACCCAATACAGGAGCACCCAGATTCATAAAGCAAGTCCTTAGTAACCTACGAAGAGACTTAGACTCTCACACAATAATAATGGGAGATTTTAACACCCCACTGTCAACATTAGACAGATCAACGAGACAGAGAGTTAAAAATGATACCCAGGAATTAAACTCAGCTCTGCACCAAGCAGACCTAATAGACATCTACAGAACTCTCCACCCCAAATCAACAGAATATACATTTTTTTCAGCACCACACCACACCTATTCGAAAATTGACCACATAGTTGGAAGTAAAGCTCTCCTCAGCAAATGTAAAAGAACAGAAATTATAACAAACTGTCTCTCAGACCACAGTGCAATCAAACTAGAATTCAGGATTAAGAAACTCACTCAAAACCACTCAAGTACTTGGAAACTGAACAACCTGCTCCTGAATGACAACTGGGTACATAACGAAAGGAAGGCAGAAATAAAGATGTTCTTTGAAACCAACCAGAACAAAGACACAACATACCAGAATCTCTGGGACACATTCAAAGCAGTGTGTAGAGGGAAATTTATAGCACTAAATGCCCACAAGAGAAAGCAGGAAAGATCCAAAATTGACACCCTAACATCACAATTAAAAGAACTAGAAAAGCAAGAGCAAACACATTCAAAAGCTAGCAGAAGGCAAGAAATAACTAAAATCAGAGCAGAACTGAAGGAAATACACACAAAAAACCCTTCAAAAAATTAATGAATCCAGGAGCTGGTTTTTTGAAAAGATCAACAAAATTGATAGACTGCTAGCAAGACTAACAAAGAAGAAAAGAGAGAAGAATCAAATAGACACACTAAAAAATGATAATGGGCATATCACCACTGATCCCACAGAAATACAAACTACAATCAGAGAATACTACAAACACCTCTACGCAAATAAACTAGAAAATCTAGAAGAAATGGATAAATTCCTCAACACATACACCCTCCCCAGACTAAACCAGGAAGAAGCTGAATCTCTGAATAGACCAATAACAGGCTCTGAAAGTGTGGCAATAATCAACAGCATACCAACCAAAAACAGTGCAGGACCAGATGGATTCACAGCTGAATTCCACCAGAGGTACAAGGAGGAACTGGTACCATTCCTTCGGAAACTATTCCAAAATCAACAGAAAAAGAGGGAATCCTCCCTAACTCATTTTATGAGGCCAGCATCACCCTGATACCAAAGCCTGGCAGAGACACAACCAAAAAAGAGAATTTTAGACCGATATCCTTGATGAACATTGATGCAAAAATCCTCAATAAAATCTAGCAAACCAAATCCAGCAGCACAACAAAAAGCTTATACACCATGATCAAGTGGGCTTCATCCCTGGGATGCAAGGCTGGTTCAACATACGCAAATCAATAAATGTAATCCAGCATATAAACAGAACCAAAGACAAAAACCACATGATTATCTCAATAGATGCACAAAAGGCCTTTGACAAAATTCAACAACGCTTCATGTTAAAAACTCTCAATAAATTAGATATTGATGGGACATATCTCAAAATAATAAGAGTTATCTATGACAAACCCACAGCCAATATCATACTGAATGGGCAAAAACTGGAAGCATTCCCTTTGAAAACTGGCACAAGACAGGGATGCCCTCTCTCACCACTCCTATTCAACATAGTGTTGGAAGTTCTGGCCAGGGCAATTAGTCAGGAGAAGGAAATAAAGGGTATTCAATTAAAAAAAGAGAAAGTCAAATTGTCTCTGTTTGCAGATGACATGATTGTATATCTAGAAAACCCCATTGTCTCAGCCCAAAATCTCCTTAAGCTGATAAGCAGCTTCAGCAAAGTCTTAGGATACAAAATCTGTGTACAAAAATCACAAGCATTCTTGTACACCAATAACAGACAAACAGAGAGCCAAATCATGAGTGAACTCCCATTCACAATTGCTTCAAAGAGAATAAAATATCTAGGAATCCAACTTACAAGGGATGTGAAGGACCTCTTCAAGGAGAACTACAAACCACTGCTCAATGAAATAAAAGAGGATACAAACAAATGGAAGAACATTCCATGCTCATGGGTTGGAAGAATCAATATCGTGAAAATGGCCATACTGCCCAAGGTAATTTATAGATTCAATGCCATCCCCATCAAGCTACCAATGACTTTCTTCACAGAATTCGAAAAAACTACTTTAAAGTTCATATGGAACCAAAAAAGAGCCTGCATTGCCAAGTCAATCCTAAGCCAAAAGAACAAAGCTGGAGGCATCACGCTACCAGACTTCAAACTATACTACAAGGCTACAGTAACCAAAACAGCATGGTACTGATACCAAAACAGAGATATAGATCAATGGAACGGAACAGAGCCCTCAGAAATAATGCTGCATATCTACAACTATCTGATCTTTGACAAACCTGACAAAAACAAGCAATGGGGAAAGGATTCCCTATTTAATAAATGGTGCTGGGAAAACTGGCTAGCCATATGTAGAAAGCTGAAACTGGATCCCTTCCTTACACCTTACACAAAAATTAACTCGAGATAGATTAAAGACTTAAATGTTAGACCTAAAACCATAAAAACCCTAGAAGAAAATCTAGGCAATACCATTCAGGACATAGGCGTGGGCAAGGACTTCATGTCTAAAACACCAAAAGGAATGGCAACGAAAGCCAAAATTGACAAATGGGATCTAATTAAACTAAAGAGCTTCTGCACAGCAAAAGAAACTACCATCAGAGTGAACAGGCGACCTACAAAATGGGAGAAAATTTTTGCAACCTACTCATCTGACAAAGGGCTAATATCCAGAATCTACAATGAACTCAAATTTACAAGAAAAAAACAAACCCATCAAAAAGTGGGCGAAGGACATGAACGGACACCTCTCAAAAGAAGACATTTATGCAGCCAAAAAACACATGAAAAAATGCTCATCATCACTGGCCATCAGAGAAATGCAAATCAAAACCACAATGAGATATGATCTCACACCAGTTAGAATGGCGATCATTAAAAAGTCAGGAAACAACAGGTGCTGGAGAGGATGTGGAGAAATAGGAACACTTTTACACTGTTGGTGGGACTGTAAACTAGTTCAACCATTGTGGAAGTCAGTGTGGCGATTCCTCAGGGATCTAGAACTAGAAATACCATTTGACTCAGCCATCCCATTAGTGGGTATATACCAAAAGGACTATAAATCATGCTGCTATAAAGACACATGCACACATATGTTTATTGTGGCACTATTCACAATAGCAAAGACTTGGAACCAACCCAAATGTCCAACAACGATAGACTGGATTAAGAAAATGTGGCACATATACACCATGGAATACTATGCAGCCATAAAAAAATGATGACTTCATGTCCTTTGTAGGGACATGGATGAAACTGGAAATCATCATTCTCAGCAAACTATCACAAGGACAAAAAACCAAACACCGCATGTTCTCACTCAAAGATGGGAATTGAACAATGAGAACACATGGACACAGGAAGGGGAACATCACACTCCAGGGACTGTTGTGGGGTTGGGGGAGGGGGGAGGGATAGCATTAGGAGATATACCTAATGCTACATGACCAGTTAATGGGTGCAGCACAACAACATGGCACATGGATACATATGTAACAAACCTGCACATTGTGCACATGTACCCTAAAACTTAAAGTATAATAATAATAAAATAAAATAAAATAAAAATTGCAGAAGACACAAATGAGTGTTTATAGATTTGAAGACTTAATATCATTCAAATACCTATACTTCCTAAAGGAATCTCAAGATTGGATGCAATCCCTATTAAAATCCAAATGGCATTTTTCAAACTGAAAATAAATCCTAAAGTTTATATGGAACAAAATAAAGAATGAAAAACCAAAACACTCTTGAGAAAGAAGAGCAAAACCAGAAGCATCAATCTTACTGATTTCTAAATATATGACAAAGCTACAGAAATTAAAATAGTATGGTACCTGTATAAAAATATGCATATAGACCAATTGAACAAAATAGCCCCAAAATAAACCCATGTATACATGGTCAACCAAACTTCAATAAAAGTGCCAAGACTACAAAAAGGATAGTCTCTTTAAGAAATGGTTTTGGGCAAAGTATGCATCCGCACACCCAAGAAAAAAATGAAACGCTGAACATATTTCACAGACAGAAATAAAAATAGAATTAATTAAAAATTTAAATGTAACACCTGAAACTGCAGAACTCTTTGAAGAAAACATAGGAGGAAAGTTTAATGACATTGGGATAAGTAATTATTTTTTAGATATGAAATGAAAAGCATAAGTAACAAAAGCAAAAATAGACAAGTGAGACTACATCAAACTAAAAAGCTTCTGCACAGCAATGGAAAAAGTTATCAGAGTGAAAAGGCAATCTATAGGAGAAAATATTTGCAAACTGTATATTTGATAAGGGGCTAATACCCAAACCATAAGAGGAACTCCTATGTCTTAATGCCAAAAATCATTAAAAAATGATTTAAAATGGGCAAAGGACTTGGACAGACACTTCTTCAAAGAAGGCATACAAATCAGAAGGCATACAAATGGGAAGACTAGTTGTCCATTTGTATGCCATGTAAAGATATTTAACATCATTAATCAGAGAAATACAAACCAAAACAAAAATGACTGTGAGAATGACTATTATCAAATATAAATAATAAAAACAAAAATAAAAGTTAACATGTGCTTGGTAGTATGTGGAGAAATTGAAACCCTTGTAGACTGTTGGTGGGGAATGAGTTAGTGCAGCCATTATGGAGGTTTTTCAAAAAATTGAAAATAGAATTGTCATAATATTGCCATATAATCCAGTAGTTCCACAACTAAGTATACATCCAAAGTAAATAAAATCAGTATATCAAAAGAGATATATGCACTTCCATGTTTATTGTTGCATTATTCACAATAGCCAAGATTTCAAAATGACCTAAATGTCCATTAACAGATGAATGTATAGGCAAAATGCAATATATACAAAACAACAGAATACTATTTAGCCTCAAAAAAAGAAAGAAATCCTGCCAAATGTGACATGGTGAACCTACAGGACATTATTCTAAGTGAAATAAATCAGTCATAGAAAAATAAATAATGCATGGTTCCAATTATGAGGAATCTAAAATAGTCAAACTCACAGAAACTGAGTAAAATGGTTATTGCCAAGAGTTGGGGGTAGTGGGAAATGGAGAACTGTTACTCAAGGGGCATAAAATTTCAATTATACAAGATAAGTTCTAGGGATCTCCTGTACAACATTGTGCCTACAATGAACTATATTGTATAACACACTTAAAAATTTGTTAAGAGAGTAGATTTCATAAAGTCGTGTTTAAAAAAGTGAATACATCCTCAGTGACCTGTGGAAGTACATTAAATTAATATTAATAAAGTGGAGTTCCAGAAAAGATAAAGCAGAAAGAATATTTGAGACAAAAATGTCTAATATTTTTCAATATTTGTAAATAATTATAAACTCTCACTTGCAAGGCTCTCAGTGAACAAAGAAAATAAGCCACTAACAAAAGAGAAGCTCTTAAAAGTAGCTATAAAAAAAGAAAAATTAGATATAGGATGTGACGGTTAATACTGAGTGTCAACTTAACTGGAGTGAAGGATACAACGTATTGATCCTGGGTTTGTCTGTAAGGGTGTTGCCAGAAGAGATTAACGTTTGAGTCAGTAGGCTGGGGAAGGGAGAGCCACCCTTAATATAGTGGGCACAATCTAATCAGCTGCCAATGAATACAAAGCTGGCAGAAAAACATGAAAAGGAGAGACGGGCCTAGCCTCCCAGCATACATCTTTCTCCCGTGCTGGATGCTTCCTGCCCTCGAACATTGGACTCCAATTTCTTCAGTTTTGGGTCTCATACTGACTCTCCTTGCTCCTCAGCTTGCAGACAGCCTACTGTGGGACCTTGTGATCGTGTAAGTTAATGCTTAATAAACTCCTATATTGGCTGGGTGCGGTGGCTCACGCTTGTAATCCCAGCACTGTGAGAGGCCGAGGCGGGCGGATCATGAGGTCAGGAGATCGAGACCACGGTGAAACCCCTTCTCTACTAAAAATACAAAAAAAGTTAGCCGGGCGTGGTGGCGGGCGCCTGTAGTCCCAGCTACTCGGAGAGGCTGAGGCAGGAGAATGGCGTGAACCCCGGGGGACGGAGCCTGCAGTGAGCCAAGATCGCGCCACTGCACTCCAGCCTGGGTGAAAGAGCGAGACTCCTTCTCAAAAAAAAATAAAAATAAAATAAAAAAAATAAACTCCTATATTTTCCTGTTAGTTCTGTCCATCTAGAGACCTCTAATACATAGGAAAACATCAGTAAGAATGATTGACATCACATTAGAAAAAAATGCAAGTATTAGAAAACAGACAAACATTTAAGAAGCAGCAAAAATGTTATTATCAGCCAAAAATGTCCTTCAAAATAAAGGTGAAATGAAGACATTGATAGACAACAAACAGAAGCTAAGAGAATTCATTGCCAGCAATTCTGTACCACAAGAAATAACAAAATAAAATCTTCTCACAAAAGAAAAATAACACCAGGCAGAAAGTGAAACCTATAAAAAGTAAGTAGTGATGATCCCTAAAATGATAAATATGTGTATAAATAAATAAAAGGATTTGCTATAGATCTGATACAATCCCATTAGGAATACCAGCAGATTTTTTGAAAAAATTTACATGCTAATTTAAAAATCTTTGTGGAAATGTAAAGAACCTAATTTTGAAAAATCAGAGATTAGGCAAACTAATTTTGAAAAATAACAACATTATTTTGGAACTCTAAAGTCTATTGAAGGTTTGCAACTTCCAGGGTAAGACTTGAGTGGTAAATTATGGTTAATTATGGTCAATGTCAGCTCTTCCCACAGTTGCAGCTACCCATCTTCCAACCCCAGTTGTGTGGCTGGCAACTATGCACGTGTTCCTGGAGTAGCCTGCACACAGCTGTGAGAGACAAGGTGAGTAAAACACATCCTGTTGTCCAAATTTTGGGGATCTGTTCTCTGTTTGCTGATTTTTGCTTCTGATCAAAGAGATGAGGACACGGAGGTGATAGCTATTATCCTTGTACCTCCTCCTATTGTTACAAATTTAAAGGGCTAGAGTTTTCTCCAAACCCATTTAATTTTCCCAAACCCATTTTATTTTATGTTCCCCTTTTGGAAGCCAGATACTATAGATTAGAACATTCAAAAGCAACTGGATATATGAGGGAAAGCAGAAAGTGACCATGCAAACCCATGGAAAGGCACAGGCTCATAAGAAAACGAAGAAGACCTTGAATTTGCACCTCAGGCTGATCCTTGACACAGGGCCATGCTACAACAATCAGAAAAGTGTAAACAATAAGTAACAAAAAAGCAGCTAATGCCAGGGAAGGGTAGAATCTTATTTCCAGAGTCAGTACATTATTAGATTCAAACATTCAGTTTCCCCAAAAATGACAAGGCATACGAAGAAACAGTAAACTGTAACCCAGTCAAACTTAAAACGTGAATAAATACATCAACAAAAACTAACACTGGAAAAGACTCGAGGACAAATCCACTAGTTAAAGACTTAAGAGAACTATTTTACCCAGGCACCAGGCCAATCTCCTCAAGTACTACAGCAGCAAGCCCAACCATGTATCATGCTAGATAACCTGCCCAGAATCTCTGGACAGACTGACAGTTGAAGGCTTTCCCTACTAGCATCATTCGGTAAAGACTGAAATAAGTGCCTACATCTTTAATTGCCAGACACCAATGCATGGCCTCAGGGATCATGAATAAACAACAAAACATGACACCCCCAAAGAAATAAAATAAAGCGCAAGTAGCCAATTTTAAATAAATTGATTTATGCACTGCCTAAGAATTCAGAATAATCACCTTACAAAAGTTCACTAAGCTATGGAGAATACAGACAGACAACTAAATGGAATCAGAAAAACAATTCATGAGCAAAAGGAATTTTAACAGAGATGACAACGATAAAAAAGAATCAAATTCTGGAGCAAAAGGACACAATGACTGTACTAAAACTTGCATAGAGAATTTCAAAAGTAGACTTGATCAAGCAAAGGATCAGTGGATTCAAAGACAGGTCACTTATGAAACCTATGGATTACTGGCATTCCTAAGAGAAAATGTAAACAACCTGGAGAACATATTTGAGATAATAATTCAAGAAAATTTCCCAAATCCTGCTAGATACAAGAAATCCAGAGAATACTTGTGAGAATCTACACAAAATAAATAATCACCAAAGCACATAGTCACCAGGCTGGCCAAGGTCAAAGCTAAAGAAAAATTCTTAAACACAGCTAGAGAAAAAGGTCTGATTACACACAAAGGGAATACCATCAGCTAACAGAGGGCTTCTCAGCAGAAACCTTACAACCCAGGATATATTTATTGGAGGTCAATTTTCAGCATTCTTAAAGAGACATTCCAGCCAGGGATTTCATATCCCTTCAAACTAAGCTTCATAAGCAAAGGGTAAATAAAAGCTTTTTTAGACAAGCAAGCACTAAGGGAATTTGTTACCACTAAACCAACCTAAAGAGATCCTTAAGAGAGTTCTAAACCTGGAAATGAAAGAACAGTATCTGCTGCCACAAAAACACACAAGTACACAGCTCACACACCCTATAAAACAACCATATGATAGAAACAATAAACCAATCAGCCAACAACTTCATGACAGGATCGAAACGTCAAATCTCAATATTAATCTTGAATGTAAAGGTGTAAATACCCCACTTAAAAGGCATAGAGTTGCAAGTTGGATAAAATAAACAAGACCCATTTATCTGTAGTCTTCAAAGGACCCATCTCACATGTAAAAACAACCATAGGTTCAAAGTAAAGAGTTTGAGAAACATCATGCAAATGGAAAACGAAAAAGAGCAAGAATCGTTATTCTTATATTAGATAAAACAGATAGTAAACCAACAGTAGTCATAAAGGACAAAGAAGGGCAATACATGATGCTAAAGAGCACAATTCAACAAGACTTAGCTATCCTAAATATGTATACATATAACCCTTAAACACTCAAAATTCATAGAATGACAATCCCCATGTCTATGAAAAGACTTAGACAGCTACTTAATAATAGTAGGGACTTCAATACCCAATAACAGTGTTACACAAATCATTGAAGTAGAAAACTAACAAAGATATTCTGGACTTAAATTCAACACTTAACCAACTGAACCTAATGAATATCTACAGAATACTTCACCTATCAACTACAAAATTCTTCTCATCTGCACGTGAAACATGTTCCAAGACTGACCACATACTCAGCCATAAAGCAAGTCACAATAATTCAATAAAAATGAAATAATAGTACTCTTGTACTACAGGGAATCAAAATAGAAATCAATACCAAGAAAATTACCAACCCCACACAACTACATGAAAATTAAGCAACCTATTCCTGATGATTTTGGGGGAAAACAATAAAATTAAGACAGAAATCATAAAATTTTTGAAATAAATAGAATCAGAGACACAACGTACCAAAATATCTGGGATTCCACAAAAGCAGTGTTAAGAGGAAAGTTTATAGTGCTAAATGCTTACATCAAGAAGTTAGAACAATCTCAAATTAATGATATAATATCACACCTAGAAAGAACTAGAAAAACAAGAAGAAAACAGCTCCAAACAGAAGAAAAGAAATAACTAAAATCAGAGAAAAATGGAATGAAACAGACTCCCCAAAAACCCACAAAGATAATCAAGAAAACCAAAAGTCAGTTCTTTGAAAGGGTAAGCATGATTGATAGACCACTAACTAGATTAAAAAAAAAAGAGAAGATTCAAATAACCACAATCAGAAACTACAAAAGTGGCATTATAACTGATCTCACAGAAATACAAAATATACTTAGAGGCTACTATAAACACCATTATGCCTGCAAACTAGAAAATATAGAGGCAATGGATATTCCCGGGAAGACACAATCTCCCAGTATTGAATCAGGAAGAAACTGAAACCCCAAAGAGATGAATATCAAGCTCCAAAATTGAATCCATAATTTTAAAAACTACCGAACAAACAGCCAGGTTGATTCACAGCTGAATTCTACCACATGTACAAAGAAATAGTACCAATTCTACTGAAACTATCCCAAAAAATTGAGGAGGAAGGACTCCTCCCCTAACTCATTCTGTGGAGCCAGCTTCACTCTAATACCAAAACCTGGCAAAGACACAACAATAAAAGAAAACTATAGGCCTACATCTCTGATTAACACAGATGCAAAAATCCTCAACAAACCAAAACCTTAGTAAACAAAATCCAGCAGGACGTCAAAAATTAATTTACTACAACCAAGTAGGCTTCATTTCAGGGATGAAGGATTGTTTCAACATATGCAAATCAATGTCATTTGCTACATATACAAAATTTTTTTAAAATGTAATAATCTCAATGGACATGAAAAAGGCCTCAATAAAATTCAACATCCATTCCTGAAAATAATAAGAGCTGTCTATGATAGACCCACCACCAACATCATACTGCATGAGTGAAAGCTGGAAAAACCTCCTTTAAGAAATGGAAAACAGGCCGGGCGCGGTGGCTCACGCTTGTAATCCCAGCACTTTGGGAGGCTGAGGTGGGCGGATCACGGGGTCAGGAGATCGAGACCACGGTGAAACCCCGTCTCTATTAAAAATACAAAAAATTAGCCGGGCGTGGTGGCGGTGCCTGTAGTCCCAGCTACTCGGAGAGGCTGAGGCAGGAGAATGGCGTGAACCCGGGAGGCGGAGCTTGCAGTGAGCCGAGATTGCGCCACTGCACTCCAGGCCTGGAGACACAGCGAGACTCCGTCTCAAAAAAAAAAAAAAAAAAAAAAAAAAAAGAAATGGAAAACAACCACCATGCCCATTCTCTCCAGTCCTAATCAACATAGTACTAAAAGTCCTTGCCAGGTCAATCAGGCAAGAGAAAGAAATAAAAAGCATAAAAATAGAGGGGGGAAAAAAAGGCCAACTATCTCTCTCTGCTGACAACATGATTCTATACCTAGAAAACCCTAAAGACTCTGCCAAAATGTTCCTGGAACTTACAAAAGGCTTCAGTAAAGTTTCAGGATACAAAATCAATGTTAAAAAATTGGAATTTCTATACAACAAAAAAGTTCAAGCTGAGAGCCAAGTGAAGAACACAATTCAACTTACAACAGCCACAAAAAAAAAAAAAAATACATAGGAATACGTCTAACCAAGGAAGCGAATGATCTCTACAAAAAGAACTACAAAACGCTGCTGAAAGAATGCATAGATGACACAAACAAATGAAAGAACATTTCGCGCTTATGGATTGGAAAAATAAATATCAGTAAAATGGTCATACTTCCCAAAGCAATCTATAGATTAATTATTATTCCTATCAAACTATCATTGTCATTTTTCACATAATTAAAGAAAATTCTCAATTGATATGGAGCCAAAAAGGAGCCAAAATAGCTAAGGTAATCCTAAGCAAAAAGAACAAAGCTAGAAGCATCAGATTACCCAACTTCAAAATATACAATAAGGCTAGAGTAAGCAAAACAACACAGTACTTTATAAAAACAGACATATGGACTAATACAACAGAAAAGAGAAGCCAGAAATAAAGCCATACACTTATAGCCAACTGATCTTTAACAAAGTCAACAAAAACAAGCAATAGGGAAAGGACTTTCTATTCAATAAATAATAGAAATATTTATTAAATATTTCTATTAAATGGTGCTCAGTTGGCTAGCCATATGCAGAAGAATGAAACTGGACCCCTATATTTGACCATAGACAAAAATTAACTCAAGATGAATTAAAGATTTACATGCAGGACCTCGCATCAAAAATTCAGGAGAAAACCAAGAAAATACATGGACATTGGCCTTGGGAAAGAATTTATGACTAAGTCTTCAAAAGCAATTGCAACAAAAATGAAAATTCACAAGTGGGAGGACCTAATTAAATTAAAGAGCTTCTGCATAGCCAAAGAAAACTATCAAGAGAATAAACAGGCAACCTACAAAATGGGAGAAAATATTTGCAAACTACACATCTGACAGAGGTCTAATATCCAGAATCTATAAGGAACTTAAACAATTCAACAAGCAGAAAATATAGAACCCCATGAAAAAATGGGCAGGACAGACACTTCTCAAAAGATGACATAAAAGCATCCATCCAACATATGAAAAAATGCTCAACATCACTAATTGTCAGAGAAATATAAACCCAACCACAATAAGATACCATCTCACACCAGTCAGAATGGCTATTATAAAAAAAGTCAAAAAATAACAGATGTTGGTAAGGTTGCAAAGAACAGGGAAAGCTTACACACTGCTGGTGGAAATGTAAATTAGTTCAGCCATTGTGGAAAGCAGTTTGGAGATTTCTCAAACTGCTGAAAACAAAACTACCATTTGACCCAG
This sequence comes from Symphalangus syndactylus, assembly GCF_028878055.3. NCBI lineage: Eukaryota > Metazoa > Chordata > Mammalia > Primates > Hylobatidae > Symphalangus > Symphalangus syndactylus. The sequence goes on along the minus strand of NC_072428.2, from coordinate 26,444,237 downwards.
CAATCTCATTACTAGGTATACACCCAAAGGAATATAAATCATTCTGCTATAAAGACACATGAACATGTATGTTCATCACCATACTATTCACAATAGCAATGACATGGAATCAAACTAGATGCCCAACAAAACGAGAGGTTCCTGTTAACAGGCCCCCACCTCACAGATTCAATCCCAGGTTACCACCCAGGAACAGGAGAGTCCAGGCTCTACTCCCCGGCAAAGGGCGTGAACTTCCCAAGGCTCCACCCCAACGTTCACACCTCCCAGTGTGCAGGCTGCTTGGAGGTTCTGCAGGGAGCCCTCTTTACTTGGCTGTCTCAGCATGATTTGTGTAGGCCTCATGATAGCTACAAAGAAAAATCTGTGGTAGATTTACAAAAGGTAAGTAGAAGAATTAAAGCATATTCCTATCCCCAAAAAATCATCACAAAGACAGACGTCAAATCACAAAGGAAGACATCCAGAGAGGAAGAACAGGACAAAGGAATTACTAAACAGTCAAAAAACAATTAGCAAAATGGTAGTAAGAGGTTCAAGTTAAATCAATTCAAAGAGACTCATGCCAAGATACATTTAATCAAACTTTTGGAAGACAGTGACAAAATAGAATACTAAAAGCAGTATAAGTGACTTATCACATACAAAAGATTCTCAATGAGATTATCAGAAGATTTCTGAACAGAGATTTTGGAGGCCAGAAGGAAGTGGGTCTATATATTTATAGTGCTCAAACTATATGACACCAAAGGCATAGGCAAGAACAACAACAACAAAAAATAGGCACATTGAACTTTATTAAAATTTTTAAAACTGTGCTTCAAAAGATGGTATCAACAAAATCAACTCTTAGAACAGGAGAAAATATTCTCAAATCATATATCTGATAAGGAATTAATTTCCAGAATATATAATCAATTCCTAAAACTCAACAATATAAAACCCCACAATTTAAAAAAGGGTAAAGGATTTGAATAGACACTTTTCCAAATAAGATATACCAATTGTCGATAAGCACATGAAAAGATGTTCAAAGTAACTATCAAGAAAATGCAAAAAAAATTAAAACCACCACAATATCTTAGCTCTACTAGAATTATTAAAATCAGTAAGGCATACATTATCAAGACTTGAAGAGGATTTAGAACAGCTAGACAGCTAACATGGTGAAACCCTGTCTTTACTAAAAATACAAAAAGTAGCCAGATGGGGTGGTAAGTGCCTGTAGTCCCAGCTACTTGGGAAGCTGAGGCAGGAGAATTGCTTGAACCTGGGAGGCAGGGGCTACAGTAAGTTGAGATCACACCACTGCACTCTAGCCTGGGCAACAGAGCAAGATTCCATCTCAGAAAAAAAAAAAAAAAAAAAAAAAAAAAAAAAAAAAAACAGATAAAACTGGGGTCATTAAAAATAGAATAATCATTTTGGAAAATTATTTGGCAGTTTCTTGTAAGGTTGAACCTATAATTACCACTGAATTCAGCCATGACATTTCTAAGTATTTACCAAGGAAACATTTGTTTAATACCTCTGACCAAGATTTTTACCTTAAATGTTAATTACAACAGTATTCATAATAGCTGAAAAGTGAAAATAGCACTAATGTTCATAAACAAGTGAATGAATAAACACATTGTGAGATATTCATGCAAAAGTATATTTATCAATTTAAAAAATAAAGATACCTGCAACAACTTGGATGAATCTGGAAAGAAAACTAGCTGAGAGGAATAAATCAGCACAAAATAATGCATATTATTTTATTTCATGTATAAGAAATTCTAGAACATGAAAATTTAATCTGCAGTGACTGAAAGGTGAACAGTGGTTTCTAAGGCCAGATGTGGTGGGAATGGACTTTAACAGGTATGGAGAACTTTTGACAGTAATAAAAATATTCTCTATCATGATTGGGGTGATGGCTATATAGATATATATATATATATATATTTGTCAATACTCAAACTGTACACTTAAAATAGGCAAATATTATTGAATGTAAATTATGTACATGTGTATACATACACAGATATATATAGACATAAAAAGTTAACTATTAAATAAAATATTGTTTAATCTGTGGAACCTCAATATATAAACAAATAAAAGCAGAGCTTCAAATTCTGATATGGGGGTAGGAGTCCTGCACACCCAGTGACATTTCCTTTTACACGGTGCTCCTTAAGAAATCAGGAAAAACCATGAGGACTTGACAGAACACAAAATAAAAACCACACTCCACAGTATCTAAGAAATAGTTGTAAGAAAATTTAACTATTTTTATTATTTTTACATTTATCTTCAATATCTAATATAATCTGATCATAATGTATAATACTTTACTCAGTTGAGTAAGTCTCACAAAGACAATGTCGTGAAGATTATTTTTTGGGAAAAAAAAATTTAGAGTGATGTCAAAGGTCAAATTACCAGCCTGCAGTGTTTTCTCAACAAGTGACATCTGAGCTGCATCGGTCTTGGCATCCAGGAAAAGGCAAAGGTTACTTACAAAGAAGAATAGACTTGTGATGGAAAGTCTTTCATTTAAGGGTGAGTGAAACCTGGAACATTCCTTTCATAATTAAATTAAACCAATGTCTGGGCTTCACATTTCACAGAAAATGTGGTTTTGTGTCTTCTCATTCACTTTGAGTTGAGCAAGAGACACGTTCAACTAAACTTGACATCAGCCCCAGCGTGAAGTATAGTGCCAAGGGAATTCTTAAGAGATGCAGAAATTCACCAATGTGGGAAGAATTTGGCTTTCACCTATCTGTTGCCAGAATTGAAAATTCCACTCGAGTCAACTCTTTAAACCTACTGCTGGGGTAAAATAATTGTTCCTTCTTTCCATCAAAATTTATGTATTATTTAGAAAGCATTTAGTTACAAGCAAAGATGATAGTTCAAGTAAATACCAACCATGATGGTAGTACAGTAAACATACAAATAAATATGTGATTCAAAAATTTAAATATATATTTCCTTTTGAACTCTAAGTAGACTATTTTTAAAGTGACATACAACGTTCATCACATCTTCCAATAATTTTCAAGTCATTTGTTGATTTTTAGAAATTGTTGCTGTGATTGACAGAGCTAAGTGATGTCCCTGTTTCAGCCATGATTTATTTATATGAATCATATGAACTATTCCAACAACTTTCTCAACTAGTTGATAGTTACTCTGTGACTTACAGTCTCAAAGAGTAGAAAATTTCTATAAACTCACCAATACTATTAACTCATAGTAGCTCTGTAAACCTCAGACCAATGTTCCTAGCAGCCCCAGAAGTCTGATCAGGGGAAAAGAGATGCATGAGAGAAAGAGCTCATTGAGAGAGAGCCCCATTCATGGCTGAGTTTGCAGCAGTGGAATAAGCACAATGTGGTCCTGCCCTGTATGGATAAGTGGGTAAACACTACCGGCCCACCAATCTTTGGGTTCTAGCCAACTTTCTGTAAGACAGCTTCAGCAATTGAAGTACACCTGTCCTTTACCCAATCAGTATCACTGGAGATTAACCCAGAGAACAGAAGCAGGGAAGGGAGATGGTGTCTTAAACTGCAATACCTCCTATTCTCCTTCCAGAGTAAACCAGGACCTGCCCAACACAGAACTCTCTTCCAATCAAGGCAGACGTGACCTATAGAGAGAAAATTTTTTTATACGCTGTGTGTGATTCTCCAAAAGTAGAGTTATTCTGGAAAACTCCAGAACACAGTTGTGCTGCTTACCTGGCCAAAGACAAGTGCCAGAAAGTGCTGCAATCATTTCATGAACATCCCCATAACAAGGTGACCATTCAACAATAATCATTGCAACATCCTATGACAATTATCTTGAACTAATTTCACTATCATAGTCATTATTGCCAACAGATAAAGAATAATGTCAACATTTTAACAAGGGCCATAATGATTATTTCCTTGAGCTGCTGGGGCAGGAAAGGCTAGCTTTCCTGAGATGTGGAACATCTGCCTGCTACCTGTACAAAATAAGGATTCTGTTAAGAAAAAGAAAGGTGGCAGCTATTGAATGGGATCTGCCACAACTGGATTTCATTTTGTAGATATACTTACAACTATTATTATTACCACCATTATTAGTATTACTACTACTAATAGTACCTGTATCTTTTAGTGAGTAAATACTTTGTCAGGCAATTAACTATGCTAAATACTTTCCTTATATTCTCTATTTAGGAAATGATCATAAGAAAATTTAACTACTTAATTTACACAAAAATGTTCAAGGGCTTGAAAGGCTAATAAAATTTATATAGTTAGCATTTAATTTCACCTAAGGCCTACATGATTCCAAGGCCTAAACTACACATTGGTGGAATGACCCATATTTCTACACATGGGTAAATTTTAAAAACAAGACTTGGAACCAACCCAAATGTCCAACAACAATAGACTGGATTAAGAAAATGTGGCACATATACACCATGGAATACTATGCAGCCATAAAAAATGATGAGTTCATGTCCTTTGTAGGGACATGGATGAAACTGGAAACCATCCTTCTCAGCAAACTATCGCAAGGACAAAAAACCAAACACCGCATGTTCTCACTCATAGGTGAGAACTGAACAATGAGAACACATGGATACGGGAAGGGGAACATCACACTCTGGGGACTGTTGTGGGGTTGGGGGAGGGGGGAAGGATAGCATTAGGAGATACACCTAATGCTAAATGACTAGTTAATGGGGACAGCACACCAACATGGCACATGTATACATATGTAACAAACCTGCACATTGTGCACATGTACCCTAAAACTTCAAGTATAATAATAATAAAATAAAATAAAAAATTTAAAAACAGTTCTCCTCACAGTTCAGTCCTGGCATTATTCCTATTATTTAATTCCATGCATAAGGATGCTCACTAAAAATGAAAGTAACTCGTTATTCTGCCTTTGCACATAATTGTTTTTAAATTGTGTCAAGAATTGCATTGCTATTAAGGCCTATAGATAAAAGAATTTCAACGATGCTATTATAAGATGGCTGTAGCACAGGAGTTCTCTTCCTGAGAGGATTAAATGAAATACTGTCTGTGAGCTTTACCTAGCCCAAGGCTTGGCACAGAGTACCAATGAGCTTTGAAGATCACAAGCAGGTAGCCAGACTGTGAGGTTGTAGATTTAGGTTGGTTTGGGGGCTGTTGACAAAAAAATCAAAATATAATATAAATTCTTCCCCTTGGTCTTCATTTTTTATACCTGTATTAATACCTCCAGAGACTATTCAACATGCTCTGGCTTTAAATAAATTGAAGAATTTTGAAATATATGTGGCATTACCTCATATTATTTTAAATAGTTAACATTTTTTCAGCATTTACTAAATATCAGGCACTGTGCTAAGCAAGTTAAATGTATTATGTCATTTAATTATCATGATGACCCTAGGAGACAGATATTCATGGGATTTTTATTAAGTAACAGTAAGTAACGCAAATGTCTTTTTCTCCCAATAATTAACACAACAGCCTAACTATATCTGAGTTCAGAATTATAAAATCAGACAGACAGGTGGAGATACAAAATGTTCTTATTATGTATTAAGCTGAAGTCTTACTATATCTGAGTTCAGAATTATAAAATAGATAAAGCAATCAGACAGACAGGTGAAGATACAAAATGTTCTTATTATGTCTTAAGCTGATCAAAGAACATGTCTTTGTTCCAGAGCAAGCCAACCCCACCCAGTCTCAGACAGCACTACACAGCAGTTGTCTCCCAGAGGGTCAGGGCCCTTCAATGATAAGACAACCACCATGTCTGAACACAGGCTCCCTAAAAAAACAGGAAGATCCACAAGGAGAGCCTTCTGAAGGCTGAGCAGTGTATGCAGGCCTTGTTCTTTCTTTCATATTCATCAATGAGAAAAGTTGCCTATCTTAGGTCTGGTCCTGTGGAAAGTGACTCTGAGATGAAGATTTACTCATAGTTGGTTTACTGGGAAGTACTTGAGGGATCAGTATCTGTGGGGTTTGAGGGAAGCAGGGAAGCAGAATTGGACAGAGGAGAAATTGAAATGTCATGCAATTTCAGTAAAGGCTTCTGCAGATCCCAAAGGGAGCTCTGGAGCAGGAAGGCTCTGCACAGTTGTCTTGTGCTGAGGCAAGAGGCCTGGGCCCTTGTATACTTAACGTTGACTAGTCATTGGATGCAGGCTGACTTTTGGAGGTCAAATAACTTGGGCAAGCCTGCGCCCTTCTTGCGTGACAGCTGTGGCCTGTTGGCAGTCAGTAGCCTTGCAGTTAAAGAAATGAATGCTTTGGTCCTAAAGAGAGGACTTGGGAAAAGCAACACAGAATCTACTGGGTAAGAGACCAATAGTGGTTTCCAGTAAAACTTGGTGCATATGGAAATAGAAAACCAGGGAAAAGGGGATTCTCCAAGAATAGAGTTCCTGATTATACTCATTTACATATGAATAAAAATTAATGAGAATACACAGCAAGTGATAAAAGTGGTAATTACAAACAGTCTGAACTCACTCTGTTATGTTGCCTTTTTCTGCAGAGCTTGGATAATAAGTAGTTTACAGAAATTATGAGAAAAGCTTAGATTTCCACTGATACATTATAAACAATATTACATGAGTTGAAATATTTGGTCTACCATGAAAATAAAAAAACAATTTAGCACAGTTTACTTTGGCCAGTAGTAATACGTATATACGCCTATGTCTGAATATTACTACCAATTCCCATTTAAATTTGATATCCTACTTATGCTGACTCTGGACAGTTATAGTCATTGTTAGAAAGTTCTCCCTCTGCACAAAATCAAACTCTGCCTTATAAGCTGTGCACACCTTTTATAAATGCTATGTCAGAATGATCCATGAAGCTGTTAATAAAAACAGATGCCCAGACCCTACCTCAAATCTATAGAAAATCAGAGCCTCCTGAATTTGAGTTTATAAACTGTTGTTTTCTTCTGGTCCATTCTCCTGGTTAAGCACCAGTGCTCTAGTGTGACACATATTTAACTTATTTTGGAAAACATTAAATAGATGTTTACTGTGTGCATGCAGTACATTAATCTACTTTTACATGTGATACATAAAACTACCCCAATCTAAATTTTCTAGGTCAAGTAAGAATGTTGGTTCAAGCAATATCCCAAAGTTGTGTAGATTCTTCAACATCCTGCGACCACTACCTGAATCCCCTATACTCCAATTTAGATATATATTTGCCTTTTAAAAATATATTATATACTACAAAATACTACAGATTTGGTCTAGACTGCTCAAAGTTTGTGCATGTCCACTACCATAAACCTATGGTTCCGACGTCTAAAAGAAATATAAAAATGAAAACACCTGAAGTAGCTAAATACAACTTACAACTTCACGACGTACAGCAATCAATTCTCTACTGTTTTTAAATTGTGAGTCCACAGCCACTCTATTTGAAATTGGAAAAAAACTTTAAAACTATTTCCATAACTAATTCATAGTCACACTCTAACACATTCTGTGCACTTGTAGTGACTGTTGTGCAACATGAATGCCCACTAACTAGAATGCTCTATGAAGAAGGGAATTTATTCTTTGGTCCCTGACTATGCATCTAGACTATCATCTAGAACAGTGGCCATCACATAGTTTTTGCTCCTCAAACACTGTCAGTTGAAGCAGTGAACATCAGAGTTGGGTATTTGTAGAAAGCAAATTTATGGAATTGATATGATTGGCATTGATCTTATGGAGCTAAATTGAATTTCCCAAGTAGAATTTCATTCTTCTATCAATTTTCCAGAATCAGATAATTTATGTTAAGAGCTGTAGAAGTGGATTTTTCATCATTTTTACCTGTTCCCAGCATCTGTGAAAGATGAAACAAGCTTTTAACAGTAATATCATAGGAGATCATGGCCACAGAGTAGAGGTTAAGGATAGGAGAACAAACCGGAATTTTAGGATGGGGAGTTAAAATATTTTGAGCAAAAAATGTAAAAGCCACGTAAAACAGCTTCGGAAACTGGCAGTTCACGGGTAATATGCAGCCCAGTCTGTTAAGGTGTTTTGTTTTGTTTTGTTCTCCCTAATTTTCCTGCAATACTGCACAATGGTCTTCAAAGCGCAGTCAGTAGGTAAGTTCTGTGCCCCACCTTCATGCAGGTAGCTTGGCAATTCTCATCTCACACTGTTCATTTAATCCTGGTCCATAAATTGAAGGTCCCCTGCAGATACTTGAGCTTGAGTTCTCAACTCTGTGTTATTACCTGCAACTAGGTAATGAAAACTATTTAACCCATATCACACATAGACCTAGACACCAAAATCCATAAATTTTAAAGGCACAGTAATAGATATGATTATGCATACCAAGCCTTCTGTATTAATGTTTTATTGGTCATAACACATTACTATAAATAGTGGCTTTAACAATATACATTTATTATTTCACAGATTCCCTGGGTTAACAGTGCAGGTGTGGATTAGCTGGGTCCTATGCTCAGGGTCTCAGAGGCTGCAATTAAGATGTTTACTGAGGCTTGTCTCATTAATGCTCAAGATCTTCTTCAAAACTCACATGGTTGCTGGCAGAATTCAATTTCTTGTGGTTGTAGGACTTTGTCCCTCAGATTTTAGAGGCCACCAGTTCCATGCCATCTAGTCTTTTTTCTTTTTAGAGACAAAGTCTCACTCTGTCACCCAGAATGGGGTGCAGTGGTGTGATCATAGCTCACTGTAACTTTAAACTGCCGCACTCAGGCGATCCTCCTACCTCAGTCTCCTGAGTAGCTAAGACTACAGGCTTGTGCCACCATATCTGGCTACTTTTAAGAATTTTTGTAGAGATGGGTCTCACTATCTCACTATGTTGCCCAGGCTTGTCTGAAACTCCTGGTCTCAAGCAATCCTTCAGTCTCCAAAGCACTAGGATTGCAGGTGTGAGCTACTGCACCCAGCAAAGCCTTCTTGATAGGCATTTCACATCATAGCAGCTTTCTCCAGCAAAGCCAGGAAGGGAGAGTCCAATCTGCTAAGACAGTCTTATAAAACAAATATAATCATTCATAGGAGTAACAAATCATCACCTTTGCTATATAACATAAACCAGTCAAGACAGTGACATCCCATTACCATAGCCCAATAAAGGGAGAGATATTCTATTACCTTGGCCATATTGTATGTTAGAAGCAAGTCACAAGTTTCTGCCCACACTCGGGGGACGAGTTTTACCAAGGCATAACTCATTTTAAGAGTCACCTTAGAGTATGTCTCTGATACCTTCCTTCTTCTCATTCTATCTTTCAACTGGAGAGAGCTTTAAGTATCATTATACTTAAACTCTTTATTCTATGCCATTTGGTGTCATAGGGATAAAAACTTTTGGGTTAGATTCTCTGTAGAAAGTGTAAAAGTATAGTTATTACTATGAAGAAATAGATGAGGAAAATCCAGGCCATAGCCTCTAATACCAATAAGAATTATCTCTGGAGAGATCATGAAAGTACCCCTGGGTTCCCAAAAGATTTACATTTCCTTTTAGTGCTACTCACATAACCACATGAGGTGGTTGTTCAGGAATAAGATCTGAGAAGAGCAGATCCCAAATTTCAGCATGCATATGAATTATCCAGAGAGCTTCTTAACATACAGATCCCTGGGCCCTATCACCACAAGTTCTTCTTTAGTAGATCTGAGGTGGAGCCCAGGAATTTGCATTTCTAACTCCCAAATGATTTAAGCTCTTATAACAAAAGGCTTACAATTTCTCTAGATATGAACACATCTAGAAATGGAATGTTTAAAATTTCCCAAGTCTTGTGAACTGTTTGAACTGAACCTATTCACATCATACTATATTGTAAGACTTATGATGTCAAGGGTAACAATCTTCTTCAAAATTGTATCCTAAATCAACCAATGTGCCTAGTAAGTGGAAAACACTATACATACATATGTATGTAATAAATACATAGTGAATGTTTTTGAAAGTTCAAGTTTCAAACATCAATTATCAATGCCACTCTGTATTAGATACATTTATGCCTCACTTTACATCTTCTTGACCCACCCTTTTCACTCCAGCCATTGCTATGGCAACAAGCTACACCCAGGTATAACTTCGGTATAATTTTTGTCTTTCACTTTCTGCACCAAGACTTGTTGGACAGCACTATCTGGAATGGCCGTGGAAACCCACTCAGTCATTCTGAAGGATTCATCAAGTACTAGTCAGTTAAAATCCCTTAGGGAAACCTCTGATCAATGAAGATAGAGACAATAGCAGGGCTTGGCATGAAAATCATATCTTTTTTGTCTTTGTCTTCTGTCCCTTGGGCCTTTCAGAGGGTTTATTGAAGGATCAAACTCCAATTGCTTATAGCTATAAACAGGCTACTAACACACACTGGTTTTCTTCTTATTTCTCTCTAGAGACAACTCCTGTTCCTTTAGATTACTTTCCAAAATAAATTACCTACACAAAAACCTTCATCCTAGGCTCTGTTATTTGTAAGACCTCAAATGAAGATAATTGATACCAGAAGTGACCCTAGAAATCAGACTCACAATGGCATTCTGGGGCTGAATTTCCCACCAGGAGGACAGCACCAAGTGTCCCACTGTAATAATAATGGAAATGGTGACAACCACTAACATATGGTAGCATCATAATTGCTAGGACCCTCACACCAGTGGTGAATTGGGAGAGGTTCAGGTGGATGGTGAAGCTCTGTCTTAGGAGGCAGCAGTGGAACCTGGATGATATAGAAGCAATGATGATAAAGATTATGGAGTTGGCTGGATTTTGTTTACAGTTGTAAAAGCCTTGAAAAAGAAAAAAAAAATGGAAGGCTCAATGTAACCAACTAATAACTGAAATCCATTAAGTTCTTAAACAGAGGGGTCATGGTGACAGGAACAAACTATAGTGTTCCTAGGATGAAAAAGATAGGGAGCTGATTAGGGCATATTTGCATAGCTAGGTAAAATCAAGAGCTGGTACATAGAAGGCTGAGGTCACTGCTCTAATGAAAAACTATGATGTCTCATATACGTCCCAGATGTCTGTTCCCATCCCAGAGCCCATTGACTGCAGAGAGTCCATGTCTACTGGAGAAGAGACTCAAGTATGAACAACACACATTCCCCATTTCTTTCCAAAAGGTACTTGCAGCTATTTATCAGAGAAAATATATTCTGTACTGAAGCACTATATAAACCATCTCAGGGCTGAAGAAAACAGATAATTGTGGAATCTCAGCTGCTACTGACACCTGGGACCAGAAATATAATCGTAAACTGTGGTTACGTAAGTGCTTATAGAAGGCAACAGATAAATCAAATCCTAACCCATCCTCACCTCACAGTGAATCCAAAAGGTCTATGGACCCATCTGTGGGTTACCTATCCAGTTTCTGAGTGCACCACTGGGTTGGATATATTTAGCAGCTAGTAGAATTCTCACACTGGTTCCCTAAACCATAAATAAGAAACACTATGGTAGCAAACACCATGAGGAAGCCTCTTAAATTGCACCTCATCCCCCTGACAAGATAATCAATAAGAAGCAATTTCATATCCTAGGCAGAATCACCTATTGTTTGAACTGATACCAAAGACTTGCCAAAGAATATGACATTTTACAGGCCCACTTATGATGGCAGATCTGTAGGCAAGGAAGGAGAAACTGTATCTGGAGTATGCATTAATCCCAATACCAGTGAATTTTTGCCTCCTTTGAAGTGGAAAGGGTCTGATATAATCAACCTGCCACTAGGGTACTGGCTTGTCTCCCTGAGGAAAGGTGATATATCAACATTAATCTGATGCCAGCAGGCTGACCATTGAAGAGGAGCTAGAGAAGCTTTGATTAGAGAAAATCCACATTGATTAACTTGCTCGTTGCCTCCGTCCCTGTTACATGTTCCCTGATGGTGGACCCATTAAGCAAGTACTAGGATGGTTTAGGACAAAGCTGCCTATCATCCACAGAACAGCTTATCCCGATTCTGGTCAGGAAAGTCTTTTGTGAAGATTGTAACCAGCCACAGAGAAAGTCTTTTGTAAAGATTGTAACCAGCCACAACTTTGAAGGCTGTATGATGAATTAGACTTAATGCAGGGCACGAGCTCAAGGAGTAAACTGTGTCAGACACTTTTGTCCAGCTCACTTCCTTTCATTCCACTTTTTCACTCCAGCCATTGTTTTTATGGTATTCATGGCACTCAGCTGTGTGTATGGGTAATCTGATATAGTCAAAATTAAATTGTGCTGCCTAATTTCTGCTCTCTGTCCTAGAACTTTTCTGAAAGAACCACTTCCGTTACCATCAATATCTTCTTAGCTATTCCAACATGCAAACCTTTGTGAGAAGGAGTTGATGCTCTATGGGGCAACCTTTAATCACTGAAGAAGGAAGTCTATGGATAAATGCTTCCCTCATCTTCCCTTGGGTAGACAGTTCTGAGGTGAATGCTACACAACTTCCAAGTCCCTAGCAAGATCAAGCCTGTTGTCCATAGCATAGAACAGGTGGCTAATACAACCTTAAATCAGCCTTCTATTCTATTTCACTATTTCACTCTTCCCATTCCCCTACTGCTATTCTTTAGGATAGTTTCCTAAAATAAATAACCCTCAAGGAAACTTTTGTCTCTGGCTCTGCATTTTAGAGGAACTCAAACTAAGAAAGTCCTTTCCCAGTTGCAGAGAAGAGTTCAGTAAGAGGGCAGAGGCTCTGTTAAATTAAATGGGAGGAAGTCAAGATAAAAATGGAGAGAAGAATCAAAAACTTTCCAATGCCACCTTGAAATGAATCTATAAATTTTATTTGTGTTCCAACAAGAAAAAAGTCTTCCACATTCAAAGACTGGGAAATTTAATAATAGTATTCTGAACATAGGTTCCTTGATATAACTTTAAAATGTGGAGTTACCCTTTAATATTTTTTCCCTCTTTCCATTACCTATACCCTCTCTGTGTTCACAAACCGTCCACAAATCCTATCTTTGTAAAAGGGTCCATATACTCTTCCTCCTTTACATTTTCAAGGTCTCTCGCTCTCATTCCAGGCTCTCAGCATTTTCATACCTGTTCTTTCTTACTCCAATGCCTCTTCTCACTATTCTAATAATATTTCTAAAATATCATTTGGCTTATTTTGCTGATCCAAAGTTCCTGTGGCCTTTTCCAATTTAGAACAATGTAAACAATCATTCATACTAAAACATATTTATTAATCACATATGAAATGTCAGGCATTCTAGCTAGGAGCTAGAAATAAAATGCTGAGCAAAGCAAGCGTCATCCTTCTCACCTACATTTTTAACATTACCTCACATTACCCATAAAATCTTCTGCCCAATGCAGTTAAATTTCTTTTTTGGTCCCAGGAAATAAGATCTTCAAGTCTTTAATTGTTTCAGCTACTTAACAATCACTCCTTGTCTTCCCTCTGTTTATCTGAAGCTCATTGTTTATTTGTAAGATGTACCTGTTCTAAGATTCTAACCAGATCTATCTGCCTTCAAGTAGTGTTTGCTTCCTACAAATTTTTACTATATACACTGTCCTTAGCACTTATCTGACCCTTATTGTATGCACAAGTACATGACAAAGACTGATGGTTTACACTGAACCAATTGTTGTATTCTTAAAACTTGTACTTATCTACAGTACTATTTTCTCATTAATTTACCAATTAAATATACAGTAACCTTAGATAAAGTTTTATTTTTTCTCATTTATTCAAACATTTACAGAGTGCCTGTAGAGAACTAGGCATTCTTGTAGGTACTCAGGGGGGAAGTTCAAGAGGTAAAATATAATAACAATTATCTGCTCTCAAGTAGCATACTTTTGTTTTTGTCTTTGAGACACGGTTTCTCTGTTGCCCAGGCTGGAGTGCAGTGCTGTGATCACAGCTCACTGCAGCCTCAACCTTCTGGGCTTATGCGATCCTCCCCACCTCAGCTTCTCTAGTAGCTGGGACTACAATCACATACCACCATGCCCTGCTAATTGTTTTTTTCTTTGTTGAGAAGGGGTTTTGCCATATGGCCCAGGCTGCTCATGAACTCCTGGACTGAAGTGATCCCCCCACCTCAGCCTCCCAAAGTGCTGGGATTAGTCATGAGCCACTACACCTGGTCTCAAGTAGCATACTTTGTAACTCTCATGCCAAGAGTCTTTTGGTGGAAAACCATGAACTGAATTATTGACTAACAGTCCAATGTTAGAAGTGAAATAGATGCTAAGTTACTTATACTGTAATTTACTGAGGAAGCAGTATGGCTTTGTTGTTAAAAATACACCCTATGAAGTATGACTTTCTGTATGAAAATCTCAGCTCTGATATTTGCTAGCTTGTTATCTTAGGTAAATTACATAACTTCCTGTGCTTCTGTTTCTCTTTTTAAGTTCAGGGGTACACGTCTAGGTTTATAGGTTACATAGGTAAACTTGTGTCATAGGGGTTTGTTGTACAGACTATTTTGTCACCCAGGTATTAAACCTAGTACTTATTATTTTTCCTGATCCTCTTCCTCCTCCCACTCTTTACCCTCTGATATGCCACAGTGTGTGTTGTTCCCTTCTATGTGTTCATGTGTTCTCATCATTTAGCTCCACTTATACGTGAGAACATGTGGTATTTGGCTTTCTGTTCCTGTGTTAGTTTGCTAAAGATAATGGCCTCCAGCTCCATCTACGTTCCCACAAAGGACATGATCTCATTCCTTTTTATGGCTGCATAGTATTCCATGGTGTATATATACACTGCATTTTCTTTATCCGGTCTACCGTTGATGGGCATTTAGTTGATTCCATGTCATTGCTATTGTGAATAGTGCTACAATGAACATACGTGTGTGTATGTGTACGTGTGTGTGTCTTTATGATAGAATGATTTATATTCCTTTGGGTATATACCCAGAAATAGGATTTCTGGGTTGAATGGTAGTTCTGATTTAGGTCTTTGAAGAATTGCCACACTGTCTTTCACAATGGTTGAACTAATTTACACTCCCACTAGCAGTATAAAAGTGTTCTCTTTTCTCCACGACATCACCAGCATCTGTTATTTTTTCACTTTTTAATAATAGCCATTCTGACTGGTGTGAGATGATATCTCATTGTGGTTTGATTTGCATTTTCCTACTGATCAGTGATACTGAGCTTTTTAACATATGCTTATTGGCCACATGTATGTCTTTTGAAAAGTGTCTGTTCATGTCCTTTGCCTGCTTTTTAATGGTTTTTTTTTTCTTCTTGTAAATTTAAGTTCCTTATAGAGCTGGTTATTAGATATTGGTCAGATGTATACTTTGCAAATATTTTCTCCCATTTTGAAGGTTGTCTGTTCACTCTGTTAATAATCTGTTTCACTGTGCAGAAGCTCTTTAATTAGATCCAATTTGTCAATTTTTGCTTCTGTTTCAATTGCTTTTGGTGTCTTCGTCATGAAATCATTGCCAGTTCCTCTGTCCAGAATGATATTGCCTAGGTTGTCTTCCAGGGTTTTCATAGTTTGGAGTTGTACATTTAAGTCTTTAATGAATCTTGAGTTAATTTTTATATGTGATGTAAGGAAGGGGTCCAGTTTCATTCTTCTGCATATTGCTAGCCAGTTATCCCAGTACCATTTATTCAATAAGGAGTCCTTTCCCCATTGCGTGTTGTCAAAAATAAGATAGTTGTAAGTGTGCAGCCCTATTTCTGGGTTCTCCATTCTGTTTCTTTGGTATGTCTTTTTTGTACTAGTATCATGCTGTTTTGGTTACTGTAACCCTGTAGTATAGTTTGAGGTCAGGTAGCATAACACCTTCAGCTTTGTTCTTTTCGCTTATGATTCCCTTGGCTATTCAAGCTCTTATTTGGTTCCATATGAGTTTTAAAGTAGTTTTTTCTCCAGCTCCATGAAGAATGTCACTGGTAGTTTAGTAGGAATGACACTGAATCTATAAATTGCTTTGTGCAGCACGGCCATTTTAATGATATCAATTCCTCCTATCCATGAGCATGGAATGTTTTTTCCATTTGTGTCGTCTCCAATTTCTTTGAGCAGTGGATTATAGTTCTCTTTCCAAGTGTCTGTCACCTCCCCAGTTAGCTGCAGTCCTAGCTATTTTCTGACAGTTTCATTTTATATTTGTCCGACAGTCGTGATTTTACCTTTCTAAAAGCATCATTTCACACAATATTATAAAACCCAGTCTAGATCAATGCTATCTCTGATACATTTAAAGCTTTTCCTCTCCCGATGCTTGCACATAGTGGACTCCATTATTCACTCATCTTGTTCCTTTACTCCTCCCTTTTAGCCACCAGGACTGCTTAGGGTGTTCCGTAAGTGGAGTCGGGAAACAGGAAGTAGTTTGGGTCAAGATCTTGCTTGGCTGATGTGGTTATTACCACCTGTATTGAGGCTGAGTGAAAGACTTTTTTCTATGTAATTAGACCCTCTTCCCAGGGATTTACAACTGCAGTTTCCATGCAGTTGCCTGTATTCCATACAGGCAATATCTTCTCTTGTTGCCTCAATCTTCAGATGGTCCACCCTTCCGTGAGGGCTTCTTTGACCCTCCAGGTGGTATTGTTGGGTGGTGTGCCTTTGAGAATCCCCTCTTCCTGTGTCCTTTTAGGGTCTACATAAGCATATATCTGTTTCCCACAAAACTCTGGAAGAACAAGTCTGTCTCTTTCTCTACTACTACAGACCACTTCAGGCAGGAGTCACATGTCAGATGTTGTATGATAATCTCAGAAAACACAAGCCAAATCCTCTAAATGATTTTCTTAAAGAACCTTTCACCTGGCTTCAAGGTTGGGAAGGTCTATTCCTCATTGTTTCTCAATGGGATGCAGGAATCAGTCAGTACACTCATAAGTGTCACCAAAAACAGTCACACTCTGACTGCTCTCAAGAACTGTTAGCTTCATAAGGGTCTCTTATGTAGCCTGGACTCAATGTGCATAATAGGCTAATCCTGGGAGAAATTTTTTTGCCCCTTGCCCTGCCCACCCCATGGCATATGATATTGTACATTGATGCTCAAGAACTTCAATGTAGATTTAGATGTATTTAACAATTTAAAATTTATTCTCCTCATCTCTCAGAACTTAGCTCTAAAATTCCCAGTCAAGACCATTTTAGCATCTTTTCATGCATGTGTAAACACACACTGTTTGTTTTTAAAATAACAGGTTCTCTACATATGGTTCAACAACCTGCTCTTTTCTCTTAACATGTCTTGGATGTCTTTCCATATTTCATACTTTTTGGTTAAAAACTGTAGGTAGAATATAGTAATGGTTGGAACATTAACATACATATGCCTCTCTGATCCATAAACAAGGAAAGTCATTAAAAAATGTTGCAGACTTCAGGAAGACTTTCATTTTTTTCTAATGAGTATAATAAATGTCATTGATGAGATTAAAAGCTCAGCTATTAACTGAATGTCAGGATTATCATATGAATGACTGTGGAAAAGTTGTAGAAGGTTGAATCTAAGACAATGAAGTTTCTGGTCACAATGAGCCACTTCTCACAGAAAATGTGGACCAGTGAGCTATGCAATGGATTAAAATAATACCAAGACCATGTGTTCTGAATTACAATAAAATAGAATGGAAAAATAAAAGTTAAAATGTATTCATTGTTTACTACATGCAAGGCACTGTGCTAAGCATATTGTGTATATTATATATCCTTTAATGATATTAAATACACTTAGCACAGTATATTGTCCTTTCATTCCATGGCTCCAGCCACAACTGTATCTCAAATCTTTACTTATATGCTAATTCATCTACCTGAATGCTCTTTCCAGACAGATACATAACTCTTATCCTTACCTAAGTATTTGGTTATTGTCACCTTTTATAGGTACTGAACAAAATAGCTCTTCCAGCCTCATAGCATTCACTATCCCTTTACTCCACTTAATTTTTTCCTAAAATTTATGATTACAACATGTGCTTGCCCCTTTTCATCCTTTTGATGTTTATCTGGTAAACTTCTGGTGGTCTGGGAAGGCCTCTGCTATGAGCAGCAGTCTCCTTTTCTAGAGTATCCCAATCAACCTCAGGGCTGGGGTCTGTATCCAAAAGACCAATAGTAACCTCAGCTTTATCTTTCACATTCTTTGTTTTCCAACAATTTAGTCTTGAGGAGGAGACTCACAATGTTGGTGAGCAGCAGCACTTCTGAGTACCCAGGCACACGGCCCAGAGATTTGCAATCTCAGATGAGCTGAGAATATCCCCTCAGGTGTCTTAGGGAAAGTGGAAATAAAATTCTCCTTCCTCTTCTCCTCCTTCATTAAGCACTGAGCCACCAGCCCAAAGATGGGATCCCTTAGACCCTAAGAGGTCAAGGGACAAACAGTGACAACAGGAGAGAGAGCAACAACAAAGAGATTTGCCTTTGAGTCAGCATTTAAGTCTATTGAGTTCTATGGCTCCAGAGAGGAGTGAGCTCCCTGCTGCATTGCCAGTGTGCCCCTAGAACTCCCTGGGGGATACCATGTCTGAATTTTGCCCAACGACATTCTCCAAAAGGGCAGACCCATACAATAATTCACTTACAATGAGAAAAGAGCCCAGGCCAGCCAAGTGACCCTCCCACTGATGTTGGCATGTTTGAGTCAATGGATCAGACTTGCTCCCAACATGGTACTTCTAGAGGAAGCCCTTCCTCACTCCCTTTGAGAATTCTTTGCCTTGTATGTTAGTCAATCAACCTAATCTCCCCTTCCTGGTGTAAGGTAGGGTATCAAATAAGACCCAGTGGATCTAGTTATATATCCCAAAAAGTAGTTAATTTTTCCCTAAAATTCAATTACTTTAAGTAAGGTGTGCCATAGAGGCACGTGCCTCAGATGTCCTCTTACAATGTACGTTGGAACACCATGGCAGCAAATGGCAGACACAGCATAATGTGGTGATGGCTAAAGCACAAGTACCAGCCATGCCTTACCAGACAGCACTAATTGTTCAGCAAATCCAGTTAGTAAGCCCAGAAGAGCAGTCTAGAGGCATGCTCCTGTGTCAAACACTGAGTCACCCTGTGTGCTACGCAAACTGTCTCAGTAGCATCCACAGGATTTTAATTTATAGAGGTGACTGGGTGACAACATGAAAAGGTCAATGTCATTGAAAGAAAATTTATTACTTACACTTTTAAGAGTCTTCAGAGAAAGTGCCACATCACATAGGGCCACAAAGTAAAGCACCAGGTTTGTCAGTAGGCAGAAAAAGCGAGGGCACGTCATGGCCCAGATCCTTCATTGCCATAGCCATAGAAAACTGTTAGGAGGAAATGTCCTCTACGAGGCAGCAAGCAAAAGATAAATATTGGGTTTTGTGCTTGGCAGGAGGCAGAAGAGGTGGTTGTACTATGATTTGTGCAAATGGATAGCAGAGGAGACGTAAACAACTTGGGCCAGTAGTTTGGCCTTGTGATCAATGGATGACGATTATAGTACAATAAAATAAAATACAATTACATGGTAGACTCCATAAAAGTTGGTTATAACACAGAATGCCCAATAAAAAATAATTTAAATACTAATATCAATCATTTCATATGTCAAGAGCCCCGAAAGTAGGGAAATTCCAGGGTTGGTGCGATGTCTCTGCAATACTATCAAGGCCCAAGTTCCCATCTTACTACTCTGCCATTTGCAACAGGCCTCAAGGTGTTGTTGTCTTCCCTTTCCATGCTCACAAAATTACTGCCACATCTCTAGGGCCCATATCCTTGTACATGTTGCTTCATGTATCTTTTTTCATTGAACTTTGTTACCTGAAATATGTAAAAATCAGGTTTTCTTGACAAAGAAAAAACTGTGAATGGTTGCTGAATAGGCAACCAACGTTAGCCACTATAACTGATTCACCTGGATTGTATCCTACCACCAAGTAGTTTTCATTTTAGAGGTTTAGAGGGTCTTACCTCTGTAGACAAGGAATGAAGACTGTGAAAATGAGAATAACTTTCATGTAGTTAAGATGATTATGACCCTAGGGATCTATTTAAAACAGAATCATAATTCTTCCCCAAAAATGGCACAGAATGTGTGAAATTAAAACTTCAATAAAATCTAGAATTTTTTTTCCTGAAGTTATATGACAATTTATTTAGTTAATTGGGTTAATTCACAGAAAGCAATAACAACTGATGTATTTGGTGTCCAAAAAAGGGAAAATAAAGAGGTTATTGGATTAGTGCTTTTAGTTTTGACAAATGCTTAGACTATCAAATAGATGTTCAACCTGGATACTAAAAGCATGTTATTAATATAAGCAAGTTAGATCAATATATGGAGTTTTTAAACAAGGTTTTGTCTATAATCAACTTGGAAACCTATTGTAATTTTTATCTAAGCTTAAACATTTTTCTCCTAGCTTGGGAGATTTTGTTTGTTTAATGCTATCTTTCCACAAAGGCCCCAAACAACAATTTGTATAAAATTTAAATATTCGTATCCCATCCAGAAAGATTAACTTTTCAGTTGGAATGATTGCCTTATAGTCAAAATTTAATGGGTTAAAGAAATATGCAGATTTATAGGAATATCAAGAACTCTTTCTCTCAAACTTGCATAGAAAAGAAAGTCTGATTTAATTAAATAAAGGTAATTTTAAAGCATTTTCAAAGAAATAAAACAGTCACTCAGCTCCACAGCAAGGAGAGATGTCTTCCCCCTCAAAAAGTCTACATTTAAATGTAAAATCACACAGCATTTCAACTCCTGAGAGCTGTTCAAAAATACTGCGTGTGTTGTTAGGAAAATGTGAGCCCTATACTATGTTGAAACAGTTCATATGCCAAAATTTGCAAAAGAAATAAAGTTAAAAGCTCAGTTTTAATTTATTTTTATTGTGGTAACATAGTTGCTTTGTTATGGCCCAAAATATTCTGAAAGCTGTTGC
Organism: Symphalangus syndactylus; assembly: GCF_028878055.3. Classification (NCBI taxonomy): domain Eukaryota; kingdom Metazoa; phylum Chordata; class Mammalia; order Primates; family Hylobatidae; genus Symphalangus; species Symphalangus syndactylus. The sequence goes on along the minus strand of NC_072428.2, from coordinate 26,423,310 downwards.
ACAATTGGCATAGAATGCTATATGCCCTTTATGCAAACTGCCTATTAATGAACAGCCAATAGAGGAAAATTGAATCCTATAATTTTAAGAAGGATGAAAAAAACTATGGTTGTTTTATACTGGGATGGATTTGTCATATATATTTAGAGTACACCAGGTAGAGCTTAGGTATAAAAACAGAAACCATACTAGGCATTTTTTAAAAAGAATTTAATGTAGGGAATTGATTAAACAAGTGTTGAAAGAACTAAAATGCAGCTGGGCACGGTGGCTCATGCCTATAGTCCCAGCACTCTGGGAGGCTGAGGCGGGTAGGTCACCTGAGGTCACAAGTTCAAGACCAGACTGGCCAACATGGTGAAACTCCATCTATACTAAAAATACAAAAACCAGCTGGGTGTGGTGGTGCACACCTGTAATCCCAGTTACTCTGGAGGTGGAGGCAGGAGAATCGTTTGAACCCAGGAGGCTGACGGAGGTTACAGTGAGCCGAGACTGCTCCATTGCACTCCAGTCTAGGTGACAGAGCAAGACTGTCTCAAAAAAAAAAAAAAGAATTAAAAATGCAAAAACACAAAGATAGGAACTACAAAACAGCTGCCACTGATGGAGCCCCATAGAGCTGACACTCAGACTTAGGAAGATGGACCACCACCCATCTGTGTGGCTCTCTCAGGAGCTGAGGGAAGGAGCTTGTGGAACTAAAGATTCTCTCTTCTTCTCTTTCCCTCTAAGGTTTTCACCTTTCAGCCTCACCCTCCTTTCTTTCTCTTTCCGTGTCGTATTCATTAAACAACATAGATTGGAAAGTTAATATCAATCTAAAAATCTTTAGAATACTATATATATTTTAAAAATCAAGCTGATTTGATTCATTAAAGCTTTTATCTTTCAGGACATCCAACATGGAATCAATCTTAAAGAATTATCCCTGTGAAATTAAAATAGAATCTCAGGACCCCAAACTCACCATACGTTGGGAAAGTTAAGTTTGGGAGCTGAGTCACCAATAATGTCTTCTTTTTGTTCCCAAACAGATAGCTGTAATTTCACAACCCTCATGTCATAGCCTCATCTCCTTTACTCCTTTTCACATGTAAAATGTATATTTACTGAAACTAATCAGACCCTCACAAGAAGGTATTCATCTGCCTACCCTGCCTCCTCTATTTTCTCCTTCCTCCTTGTTCTCTCCCCTGTAAGGTTCACAAAATCCCCTTTGAAAACAGCATGGATCACAGATGCCCGTTTTATCTGTGTTTTTCCCCCAGTACATCCTCAACCTTGGCTAAATAAATCCCTAATCAATTGAGACATCCGCCTCAGTCATTGTTTGGTTTACATTTCGGTAACCACGAAGTGATTCTCTGAGTGGAATTGGCCCTTAGCCTGCAGCAACTCTCCTATCGGGGTCCTGTGCCAGCTAGAGCTCTTTATCACTCTGACCAATAGGATGATCTGCTGCGGTCTAAGAGATTGTTCCTCCAGAGATCCCTGATTTTCTGTTGAGATCCGAGGTTTATTCTGCTGCAAAAAAAAAAAAAAAAAAAAAAAAAAAAAGAGTTTTTACACATTTTACACACTTCCAACAAGAAAGGCAAGCTTCCTACTTCCCTGACAGCAAAGAGCAGTCTTCAGCTTGGGCTCCATCTCCAGTTAAGGAGCTGTTTTGGGTTTTTTAGGGGGGGATTTGGCAACTGGAAGTCAAGATTTTTTTGTCAGTTGTCTAGAACTTCTCCTTATGCTCAGAGATCTCAACAATATGTTAATTGTGTGATTGGTTTTTATTTTAGCTCATTTTCTGTTAGACTTGACCAATCCCTTGCCCACTCTAATGTCTATTGAAACCCCCACAGCTTCAGAAAGTCAAGTTTCACCTCTAAAACCCCGACTGGCAAAGATAAAAATCAAAATCAAAATCTGACTACCTGAGAGGTCTTATTTACATAACAGTACTGTTTTCCTAGCCCCTCTGTGTGTGTGCTATTAAGGATTTCAGAGATCTCCTATTGTAAACAATTAATGGAAAGATCAAAGTTTTAAAAACACACTAACAGTTTCATGGCTAGCCTTAAAAATTCTTCTGAGTAAATTAAGAGCAAAAATCTGACCCAAAACAGTTCTGGTAGTTAAAATGTCTGCCGTGGCCTGGGCTTGCTTCCTGATGAGGGAACAACAGAGACCACTCTACTTTGTGGCCTGGTAGTTACAGTTCTACACTTTCACCTCTGTGGCTAGTTTTGACTCTGGTCAGGGAACTAACCTCTCTTGGTTTGATGTTTGTGCGACTTCTAGGGTACTAATTTATCATTGATTTGTTTTCCCTTTCCTTTGACAGCTTTTGATTTTCTGTATTCTTTTGTCTGTGGGGAGCACACAGGCTTTTGGACCTTTATGTGTGGACGGTCATCTGAAAAGCTAAGAGCCTAGAAAATACGGCCTCACAGAAGTGTGGGCTATACCTTTAAGGTCATTTTCCTACCCATCTTAACTGAACTTATACTTACATCGTTTTTGTCCCTTGGTTTGAGCAAATGACAGTACAATATCTAGGCCAAACGTCTTGACTCTGTGCTTTGAGATGTAAATTTTCTACCTTGTTTCACCTAAGAATTGTCTCTTTAGAAATACAATTGTAGAGTTGCCTGGCTATCAATTATTTATGGCAGGAAACATATAATCAAGAGATTTACAGTCTAACTTGAGGGAGAGAAGCTTTGAAAAGAGGCAAATGAAGAATCTTATTGAAGCTACCTTTGGAAAATTATGATGGTGAAAGAAATATGACATGGTTGACTCCATCTTGCTTCTGACCTTCAAGCTTTCCTTGATCATTCCTGGATGTAAGTTAACTTTTGGAGGAATTTATAGTTTAACTTTGAAGCAAGGATAAATAATGGTCCTTTCCTAAAACACATCTCCTTTCTGTGCAGGGGCTGAAACCATCTTTATAACACTAATGAAAGGCCACAAGATTAGGATGATGGGAAGGGCCTAAGCTCTGCTGAAATGTAGGCATAGTTTCTATAACTCCTTACTGCTCAGGAGTCACATGGCCAGAGGTCACAAGATTTGTGACTTCCCCAATTGCTCCTATACATAGCATTGCTACTGTAGAACCTAAAGTTGCTTTTCTGTAATGTTTTTCAGACTGACACAACCCAGACTCATGACTTATGCCTCAACAAGACCTTGGGCTTCCACCCAGAGAAGGACTCAGTGCACAAGGATCATTTTTCTTCCCCTTATCATAGCATCCACAACCAACTGGCAGTACCCATTCCCTAACCCCTGCACATTAAACCACCCTTAAAAACCCCTAACTTCCAAGGCTTTAGAGAGAATTATTTGAGTAATAGTTGCATCTCCGATGTGGCTGGCCTCATGTCAATTAAACTCTTTTTTTACTTTAATACCACAATCTCAGTAAGTTGATTTTGTCTGTACAGCAAGCAGGAAGGACTCATCAGGTGATTACATTATAAATCTATAAGATCTCCCACTGTCTATATATCTGTGTGTTTATATAGTATCATGTGTATGTGATACCTCATAACAAAAATATATGAAAGAGTGCAAATTAATTGGCTTAAAGGTAAAAGGACTTAAATCTTTTATCAGAAAAATGGAAACTAGCTCAAATGCCTTTTAGTTCACATGATTTTAGTAAATAAGACAGTTTTTAAACTATTGGTAAAATATCATAGAAATATCTTTTATTTCTATAAACTCCCAGTCAGGCTGTTCAGATACTATTTTTGCTAGAATTTTAAACATCATAAACTGGTTCTGTAGTTTTGTTTGTTTTTTGAGACAGGGTCTCACTTTGTCAGCCAGGCTAGAGCATGGTGGTACCACCTCTGCTCACTGCAGCCTCAACCTCCCAAGTTCAAGCTATCCTTCTGCCTCAGCCTCCCAAGTAGATAGGACTACAGGCACATGCCACCGTGCCTGGCTAATTTTTGTATTTTTAGTAGAGACAGTGTTTGCCATGTTGCCCAGGCTGGTCTCAAACTCTTGAGCTCAAGCAATCCACTTACTCGCCTCAGCCTCCCCAAGTGCTAGAATTACAGGTGTGAGCCACTGTGCCCAGCCTTCTGTGATATTTTTAATAATTGTTTAATACCCATCTTAGAGCCTCTAGAGTCTAGGTTATTAAAAAAATTGCTATGGGAAGGCCTGGGGACATATGGAGTTCTCTCCAGGCCAGATATGCCTCCTAGATATGCTAGAAAGAGTCAGGGATTGTCTGAAGCCCTATTTTTTTTGTCCTTGGTTCTGCATCTGATACATACTTAAAATTGCTTACTTTCTAGGTTTTTCACTGAAAATAACAGTAACAAAGAATTAACATTGTAATTAATGTATATAATCAAAACTACTAGGTATAAGAGAAACAATTCTTCATGAAAAGTATATAAGAGTAGGATGCATTTTAGGGGAAAAGTTATAAGAAGGCATGGAAATGTGGTTTTGTCAAAGCAAGAGTAATTTTGCCCAGTTGAGTGGGCTTTTTTTAATTAAAGGAGTAAAAAGATGAATAAATTAAATGAATATACAAAATTGGAAAAGAAAGTGAATATTTGTCCTTATGTAAAATGATAGGACAAAACTGAAATAAATTGTAGAAGGTTTGTGGAAGATTGATCTTACGAAAAAAATTCTGTATAACCAAGTAGCTAAAATTTAAAAGGAACAATTTTTTTGCCTATAAAACAATTAGGATAAAAAGCACACTGATGGCCAAAGTCTGGGCCCCAGTGTCAGAAGAAGAGGGGTTTATTGGAACACTGATATGTTCTTTAACAGAAAATTATAAAATATTATTGAAGTTTATGAAATTCTTACCTTATGGTCAGACTGAGATGGGACAGTTTTGTTTATCAGATTTTTTTATCAGGGTTAATAACACTAATGCAAACATAAAATTTGGTTTTCCCTTATGAACAAGATTTTTATGTAATATTAAGAGATAAAGAGTTTTATTTACCTTTTGAGAAAACTGCAAAAAAAAAGGGGGGTTAGGAAAGAGACAGATTCAGTTAGCCTGGTGCTGTCTTTAAAAGTCATATTGTTTGTGGAACTGAGTCTCCTTTCTATCAAAGGGTAAAGGCTTTTGCTTTTTAAAACCTTTGATTTATCATTTTGACTAAATAACTTACTTTAGAGTCACCTATGTTCTTACTGTGATATCAACTGTTCTAAACCTTTGATATTTGACAAATTTTTTAAAATCAAATTTCAAGCTCTAAATTCAGTTATTTTGACTTTAACTTTTTTAAGATATTAAGTCCCTTGAAATCTAAGAGAGACATATTCAGTTTATTTGAAATGTTAAAATCATACAGGAAACATTGTCAAATATGAGATATGTTTAACTTATATTTAATATAAATATGTTATTAATATGTTAAACTGTATGAAATTCCTATAATTCTGATGTCGTTATTGGTAATTATGATTATTTTGCTGTATTGTTGCATGCCACAGAAATAACCAAATTTCCTTGTCAATTGTGTCTTTAACCATGGCAGTCCTTAAATTATTGTCATCCACAGATTATTGTTTTATTTTGATTCTTCTCAAAAAGTGGTTTATAATCAGCTACAGTCCAAATCTTGTTTCTCTAAGGGAGTTCACAGAAAGGTCTCTGCTGGTGCTCTTCAGTGCAGGCTTCTGACAGCTTCAAGGATTGTACCACTGGACTAGGAAAAAAACCTGCAGTACTCTCAGTGGAGAGCTGATGTATTCATGCAGATTGAGAACCCCAATGTCAAACAAAATGACTCAGTTGTATGAAACTGAACTAACAGAGGACTGAAATAAATTTTTCTGACTTTGTTTTTGTTTGAAATGTTGCTGATTCTTTTTGTTTTTCAGAGTCAAAAAAATTTCTCTTTTGAGATATTTGTAACTTTCAACAATTGCATGAAATATACTCTTGTGAGCAAATTTGAAGCATATTTCTTTCTACCTGATTTCTCCAGAATTTGCAAATTATTTATGAGTATTCTTAATTTATGCCAATATAGTTATTTGCATGATTTCAATAAGAATCTGTCTTTTGCAATAAGATATAATTGGATACACTGGTTATTTTATTGAAGCTTTGACTGAAATGGCATATTTTCAAATATTACCAGAATGCTTTGAGGAATTGAGGTTACTTTAAAGAGCAGATAAAAGCCTTGGAAAGACTGGCCTCACACCTTGTCTACGTAGTCCTTTACACGGTTTCTGACCCAAAGAATGCCACTTTCTGATAAGCCCAGGAACCTTAAATTATTCTACAACCTTGAAAAGAGAGAAATTCACCCAATTGTTACAGGTACCTGCAAGCACAGATAAATCCTTGGCTGGGTTCAAGAGGCCTTTGAAAACCTTATCTGAGATTCCTTACAGAAAAGTTTCAGCAAGCCAATTTTGAAAGAGACAAATGGCCAATAATTGTTCTTGCTGTACTTTATACAAATAATCTGGCCAAGTACAATAAGACTAAAATTTATTTGCAACTAAGTTGTCCTACTATGATTTGGTAAAAATGGGGTATTAAAGAGAAAAATTATGTTTCCACAGAAACTATAATATACCTGTTATTAGATTCTAGCTTTGTCTATTTTCATTTTTTATTTGTCTACAATTTGGACTGAATCCTGAATTCTTTCCTGACTACAAGTCTCCAAATTAATGTTTTCAAATTGTGTTTTCTCCCATTTTTCTGACTTGAAATCACTAGAAATTAAAACTGTACTTTTCTTAAGGCTATGCAAGCTGAAGATAGACAACTTAAACTTTGTAATAATAGCAATATATGTGTACATTATATATATATATGTGTGTGTGTGTGTGTGTATATGGGGGTGGGTGTATACACACATGTATTAATATATCAGCTTTGTGCCTGCCTTCTCATAAAGTTCATTTAAACACCTGATTCAAACTACCATCCAGAAAAATCTGTCATATTGCCACTGAAATTTAAAAATGCTTCAGATACTTAAAAAAAATCCAGGTAGTCTATAAACTTTTCCAGACATACAACAGTCAATGCACAGCTAAAATAATTAAAATGACAATTACCCAAAGAATTGCTCTGATTAAAGAGGTGGTAGTATAGCCTGAATTAGTTTTCCAGGATTGCTTTTCTTTTGTTGCTATAATATGATCTTGGTCTCTTTTTTATTTCTTCCTCCCCCTATTTTTCTCCATGAGACATGAAAATTGACAACCTCCTAGGAATGAGCCTTCCTAGCAACATGAGATTTAACCCTCTAGGAATAAACCATCCTAGCAACGAGTGATCAGACCAAACATATGACCAGAGATTCATGTACTTCTATAATGCTTTCCCCAAAAGATTTTTAAACAGGGAAAATATGAAAGAAAAATAGCACCTCAGGACCCTATGGCAGTATGCCAAGGGGAAAGGTAAGCTTTGGAACTGAACCACCAATACTGTCTTCCTTTTGTTCCCAGATAGCTGTAATTTCACAACCTGATTTCATAGCCTTATTTCCCCTACTACTTTTCACATGCTTACTTTATCTTATGTAAAATGTAGATTTACTGAGAGGTAATGCATAATTGACATTTTCCTGTTTTTTCACATGTAAAATGTAGATCTACTGAAGCTAATCAGAGCCTCACAAGAATGTGACCAACTGCCTCACTGCCTATCCTTCTTTCTTTTCTTTTCTCCTCCCTCCTGCTTCCTCTTTTTCCTTTAAGCAATTAAGTTCACAAAACCCACTTTGGAAAAAGCATAGATCACAGATGCTCCTGTGATTTGTGTTCTTTCCCCAGCTTGTCCTCAACCTTGGCTAAATAAACCTTGAATTGATTAAGACACCACCTCAGTCACTTTTTGGTTTACATTCCCTACCTCCAGCTATCCAGCTATCCCGAACTGTGCTCCTGATGTTTTCCCCTATAGTCCATTTTTCCTCTATACACACACACACACATACACACACAAATCTACTCTACCAACTGTGTTCCTCATCTCAGTAAATGTTAATTCCATCGTTCTCATTTCTCAGGCCAAGAAACTTGGAGTTACTTTTTATTTCTTTTTTCTCATACTCAAAATCAAACTGACTTGGATATCCTATAAAATATATCCAGAATCGGACACTTCTTACCTCCTCTTTGCTACATTCCATTCACCATCACCTTTCTTCTATATTACAGTGGTTAAGTGGTTTTCGTACTTTTATCCTTACCTTTTTCCAGCACAGTGATCCTTTTAAAATGTAGAACAGATCACATCTCTCCTCTATTCAAAACACATCATTGGCTCACCCTTCATTCACTGTAAAAGGTAAAGTTTTACAGAGCCTACTGGCCCTGTACTTTTTGGCTCCTCATTACCTTGCTGATCTTCTATCTTCCTCACTCTCTCTGTTCCAGTCACATTGTTCTGTTATTTTTCAAATGCATCTGGAACACTTCCACCTTACCTTTAGGGCTTTACATTTGCTTCCTTTTTGCTGGAATAATTCTCTTCTAAATATCAGCATGCCTCCCTGATTCCCTTCAATGTTTGCTCAAATCTCATCTCCTCACTGAGACCTTGCCTGATCACACTATTAAAATTGCACATGCATGTACTTACAACCACCCTTCTTTCATCTCCTCATCCCCAGGAGTAGTTAACACTAACGAAAATGGTATCTATGCTACATTTTAATTATATTTATTTTCTGGCCCTACTCACTAAAATATAAACCCTGTGATGGCAGGAATTTTTAATGGAATTTGAGTGCTGTGAAAAATTTGAGGAATGTCTGGGGCATAATTATTGCAACATCAATAATTGTTTAATTAATTAGTGAATAAGAAGGTGGGAACAGTTACTTCTATAGTGCTATTTTCATCTCAAATACAAAGATGTATTATCATTGTCCAACTTTTCAATTACATCTTGACCTTGCCTAAACCCTGTAAGTTTTCGTTTTTGTTTTATAAAAATCAGTGTTAGGGCCAGGCCTGGTGGCTCACACTTGTAATCCCAGCAGTTTGGGAGGCGAAGGCATGTGGATCACCTGAGGCCAGAAGTTCAAGACCAGCCTGGTCAACATGGTGAAACCCCTTTTCTACTAAATATACAAAAATTAGCCGGGTGTGGTGGAGGGTGTAATCCCAGCTACTCCAGAGGCTGAGGCAGGAGAATCGCTTGAACCTGGGAGGCGGCGGTTGTAGTGAGCCAAGATCGCGCCATTGCACTCCAGCCTGGGCAACAAGAGCAAAACTTCCTCTCAAAAAAAAAAAAAAAATCAGTTTTAGTTCAGATGTACTTCCATGCTTACTTTTAAAAAAATACGTGTATGTATGTACTTTACCCGACAGTCATTCTTTTATCTTAGCCCTTCCTCTGGGATCAGTGTGATTCTTTTTGAAGTGTGTGTATATATATATATATATATATACATATTTATCTATATATAACAAAATATACATATATACTTCAAAATATACGTATATATACTTCAAAATATACGTATATATATATATACTTCAAAATATATGTATATACTTCAGAATATACATGTATATATAGACTTCAGAATATACGTGTATATATATAGACTTCAAAATATACGTATATATACTTCAAAATATACGTGTATATATACTTCAAAATATACGTATATACTTCAAAATATACGTATATATATTTCAAAATATACGTATATATATATACTTCAAAATATATGTATATATATACTTCAATATATACTTCAAAATATATATATACTTCTATATATATATATACTTCAAAATATATATATATATGTATACTTAAAAATATATATATATATATATTTTTTTTTTTTGAGACAGAGTCTCACTCTGTCACCCAGGCTGGAGTGCAGTGGTGCTATCTCGGCTCACTGCAAGCTCCGCCTCCCGGGTTCACGCCATTCTCCTGCCTCAGCCTCTCAAGTAGCTGGGACTACAGGCACCCACCAGGACGCCCGGCTAATTTTTTTTTTTATTTTTTTATTTTTAGTAGAGACAGGGTTTCACCACTTTAGCCAGGATGGTCTTCAATCTCCTGACCTCGTGATCCGCCTGCCTCGGCCTCCCAAAGTGCTGGGATTACAGGCGTGAGCCACCGCCCCCGGCCTTGAAGTATAATCTTTTGACATTCTTCTAGTGATGTCTATTGGTTTAGTAAAACCTGAAAATTTCTTCTACCTTTATTTTGGACTCATAGTTTAGCTGTTTATAAAATTAGGGATTACTTATATTCTCTTAGAACTTTGAACATATAATTTCACCATATTCTAGCTTTTTTTCACTGCTTATTTGAGAAGTTCTACAGCAGTCTAATTGACATCCCTTTGTAGGTAATCTGAGGGTTTTACTCTGGTCGCTTTTGAGATTTTCTCTTTGTGAATCATTGTACTTCATGAAGCTGAGGATTCATAATTTTAGAAAGTTATTAACTGTGGTCTGTTTGTATGCTTTTTCTCTTATTGTCTATTTTCTTCTTCTAGAATTCCTAGTAAACATATATTTTACCTTCTCAATCTCCATTTTCTAAATTTTGAACTCTTATTTTACTTCTTCTTTCTATTTATGTTACTACCCTGCATTTTGGGTAATTTTTTTAGGTCTATTTAATCTATCTTCAGCTGTGTCATCAATCCTTTGCAATTTAAATAACTATTTTTTAAGAATTACTATATAATTTTTTTAAAAATATGACTTTCTGTTTAAACATTACCGTCTTATGTTTTGCACTCCCTATTTCTTGATGTATTTTTAAACATGAGTATATTTTAAGGACAATCAGTTTTATTATGTGGAACTCTTGGAGATACAATTAGCTAATTCTTCATGTTATTTAAATGCAGTTATCTACTATGTAAAGTGGATTTGAAAATTCAAGGAATTTTTCAGGTGTGTTTTATGAAATACTTACTGTGATAAAGCAGACAATAAATAATAGCTTCCCCTTCTCTGAAACCAAGTAATAGAGATAATATGTGTCCTACATAAGGAAAAGGGAAAAAATGTTTGAATAGAGTATGTTTTCTTTTTTAATATATGATCGATTATTTTCTGGTTTGCATGTAAGTGCATTTTACTTCTTAACTACTTTCAAATAGGTTCTCTTTGGTCTCCTGTTTTAGTGGTTCACATGTACATGACAAATTATTTTTAATGAGTTCTATATACTTTGAGCCAAATAAGTAAAAATTACAACAGTTGAAAGGAGATAGCTACACAAAATTGAAATATTTTGAGAATCTTACATTGTATAGCAGGAAAGAGCAGTTGATGGGTTTTGTTTTAGAAGTCTGCTAAGCTTAAAAGATGGCATTGAAATTGCCTCATAATAGGATTTCACTTTTAATATACAACGGTTCATAAAACACTTGATTATATTAATCACTATGCTTTATGAAGAAGCTGAAAAAATAAGTGCTGTTAATTAAATAATAGAATGTATAATGTCATAGGTATAAATTATTAGAAAATGGCCATAAGAACTTTGTATGCTATGGCACAGACAGGTTATATAGCTGTCATCATTCTGAAATTGAAGATTTTTCATTAAAATTATCCTCATTATATCTAAAGCCCCATTCAGAAATAGTCATGATGAATACAGTAATCTAGCAGAGTTCATTGTTCTACCATGTTTCTATATGTCCTGCAAAGTAATAGATACCACATTCACCCTTTTAGTTTCATTGTCTTGAGTATAACATTTTTTGATTCCCAAACAATCCTCAATGTCTTCAATTTTCAGTATCAAAAATGCAAATAGAAAGAATGAACCACTTATACTACGAATGCAAAATCATCATTCTGACTGAATTTAAATACTCTGCTCTTCATTAGCAAGGTTAGGCAGAAAATATTAGGTGTGTTTCTCTGTATTCAAAGAAGAATGTGAAGGAAGAGAAGCTACAATGTTAAACCTATCTTTAAAAGTGGGTAACTGACCTAAAACAAACTAGGTCAGAGACTTTATAATCAAACAGGGTAGAAGGGAGCCCCCACCTTATCAGCTGCTCTTGCCTGGAATCTTCCATCATGCTGAGCTGGGGGGTTATGTGAGAAGAATGTCATGACTCAAGTGTCACAGACTTAATGTTCTTACAAAATTTTTCTGGAATAAGTGATTGTTCTTATTCTAAAATAATTCTCACCAGCCATGGTTGCCTCACAGGAGCAGGTCTGTGGAACTTCTCCTGCCACCATTCTAGAAGTGTAATTCTCATATGCATCTTTTGCTGTTTATTCTGTATGTGTTCTGATCAATTCCATCAGTTTCCAATGACACACTGATGGTCTACCCACTTACATTATTGAATGATGCTTATGCTAACTTCCCAGGTTCCCAAGTCTTACAGGTATGCCTGCTATTACAAAAACCTAGACTTCCTTGGAGCATAAATGTTGAATTGGGGCAATTGGGTGAAAATCTTCTCTGGCAAGTCATTTTCTTTTTCTTTTTTAATAAAATGGAATTATATAAATGAACTACTGAAAAATATCCTGCAGAGTGACAATCTTCAGCTGCAACCCACAAGTGTCTAAACCTGACAGGTATAAACTATGACATCCATGTGAGTGGCAGTCTTTATCTTGCAAAGAAAGAGACTAGTTTCATGACAGCAGCCACATTCTCCAAAGAAGGCATTTCACTCTTTCTTCCAGAATTAACAATAATCATCAAGCTGGAATTTTATAAATGCTGGGTTGTGTTGATTTCTTATAGAGGCAGAGTGTGTTTTCATAGTCTGTGCTTCCTTGACTGGTTGCTTCTTAAACCAGTGCCATGCATCATTTTAATGAACCACTGAAGTTAAAAATAGAGTGTCACTGCAAATATGACAGATCTTGTTATCTGTATTGGTGAAACGTAAATCCACTGAATTCTGAATTCAATCTACAGGGCTAAAAATAACTCAAAGTGCATTTCTGCTCAAATAGGCAATTAAAATTGGCACAAAACCAGACAACTATTTCATACAATGCATTAACTCTAACGATTCTGAAAGAGAATACATTCTCACATATAAAAGCTTATACTATTCATCTTCTTTCCAGGACAAGCAGATGGAATTCTCAAACTTGTCTGTACTATAAGCAGTGGGATTCTGTGTACTATTATCTCATTTAAGGCCTCCAGAAATTTAGATTTTGATGAAGGAGACAGAATGTTACCCACTATACACTGATTTCTCAGGGAAAAAAAGTAAAACTTTTATAAATTTGTTTAGCATATCCATAGACAGCACAACAGTTTTTTTTTTTTTTTTAAGTTGGATTCCAGATACCTTAACAAATAACAAGACAGAATTGGTAGTTGGGGGATGTTTAAACTGATTTCAGTATGTGTTTCTCTATTTTAAATTATGATTTCATAAACTAAGATTTCTGAATAAGAACACTTCAACTGCAGTCAATTTGTTTATAATAATCTCCATACATGCTAATAGAAGTTATTTTTATAGTTAAAACAAATACCTCTTATACATTTAACAGGAAATTTAAGCACTCCAAATAAAGCTTGAAGGGAAAACGGGACCTTTCTTTTCTTTTAAAAATAAAATATTTGAGTTTTTTGAGGTTGATGGGCAATTCTTTGGCATAGGCCAAACTTGTATGACTCTTTCAGCAAGAGCTTTTAAAAAAATCTAAATTACTCTCTTTCTCTATCTTTACATGGACAGGATTGAATGTAACCAACACAACCTTTATTTAACAGTGAATGCCCTTTTGTCCATTTGGTATATAGGGCAATGGTTGAATTTCTTTAGTCAACAATATAAATCTTGGCTTTTATTATCAGACACAAAAGCTGTACCAAAAGCCCAAACGACGATTTTGGCCTTTGTATGTTCCTTTTACAACTAGCAGAAAAAAAGTTGCTTTATGACAATCCCTGACTTTTTAGAGAACTAAGGGGAAAAAAGTTCATTCAGACTATCTTATCAAAACTTCTTTTACAGAAGTATGTGAAAGAAACTTTCTAAGCATTAACTAAAGACCTTAGAAACTGACTTAATTGAATGGAATGAATCTAAGCCTAGACTCACAAGTGATTAATTCAGGGCCTACTATTGGTAAAATATTAAAGTGGGTATCTTGTTTTTTTCATTTTTTAAAGTAGGAAAGCACTTAATTTCATTGAAAGAGCATTCATATTTGTTATGAACTAAATCATGTCCCCCCCAGAATTCATATGACATTCTTACCCCCAACACCATGGCATTTAAAGATTGGGCCTTTGGGAGATAATTAGGTTATTAGGGTGGATCCCCAGTGATTGTCTCTTATAAGATGGGATGCAAGAGAGGTCTCTTTCTTTCTCTCTCCATCATGTGAAGAGATAGAAAGAAGAGAGAAAGCCAGGATAAAGGCCCTTACCATGAACCAAATCAGCTGGCACCTGATCTTAGGTTTTCCAGCCTCTAGAAGTGTGAGAAGTAAATGTCTGGTTGTTTAAGCCACCCAACTTATGGTATTCTGTTATTCTATTACAGCAGCCTGAAGAGATGAATACAGTCTTGGACTCAGAAACATTTTAATTCAAATTCCAGCTAGGCTTCTTACTAGGTGCACAATCTTGAGCAAGTTTAATTTCTTCGTTATTGAAAGGGGATACAGTATTTTTTAACGTTGAAATGGCATCACACATGCAAACCACTTAACAAAGTAGTTGTTGCACACTAGTTGACCAGCAAATGCCAGTTTTCTTTCCTTTCCTTGACACTTTCACTCTCTCTCATTGTATTTCTACTCAGAAGATCTCACTTCTACCTTCATTCATTCTTTCTTTCAGGAGACACTGTGATCAACACAATTACAGGTATTAGTAGAATTATGCATCACATGTTCCAAATGATATATTTACTTTTGAATAGCAGCCTCTGAAACAATGGCTAAAACAGAAAGCAACTACGAATATTCACAAAATGGGTCAGTGTCGCATGCCTATGTTCACTGACACATTATTGACGATATCCAAGACGCAGAATCAACTTGTGGCCATCAGACAAATGGATTAAGAAAATGTGATGTAAATACACACTGGAATACTATCCCATCTTAAAAAGGAGAAAATGGTGTCATTTTCCACAACATAGAAGAACTTAGAGGATACTACACTAAGTGAAATAAGTCAGAAACTGTAAGACAAATACTGCATTATCTCACTTATATGTGAGGCGTAAGAACACTGAACTCATGGAAACAGGGAGTAAAATGATGGTAACCTACAAGTCAAGCCCAGAAAGTCTACAACACAATGATGCTTTTCCTCAAGGATCTCACCTCCTGTGGCCTTTATGTTTTAAGGTCCTACACCCTGTCAACAGTGAGCCTTGAAAATTTCTTTTACATGGATGTTTGCACTACCAGAATCCTGCCCCCAGCCTTACTCTTCTGAACAAATATCCCTAAGTTTAGCCTTGATCTGAGAAAGATGAACATAAAGATTGCAAACAATCTCAGTATAGAATGGAATGTGAAATACTACCTGACAATAGGATAAAAAAGAGAACTGTACTTTTGGAGGTTAACCTGGCAATGATATTATAGAACTGAATTAGAGAAAGATAGAGGGGAACAGAAAAATATGGTTAGGTCCCATTAGAATAAATCACAGAGGTAAGGGGAACCTGAAAAAGACAAAACAGAGGGGAAGAAATCAATTTGAGAAACTGTAGGGCTAGTATCAGTATGACAAAACTATTGACTGGCTATCAAAATTGGAAGAAGACGGGAAAGGTCCATTTTAATCAGATCTATTTTTTACATGGCTAAAAATAAATAAAGAAGCCAGGTTTTAAAAATCTGCTCACTCCCCTCCTAAGTCCTCCCTTCACAGAAGTAGGATTACTGAGGAGAAGATGTCTGGTTGTTCTCTATCAAATTAATTTTCTTCATCCCCCATATGCCAATTGTTACACAGACTGTTCTAAATTTTGATCTGGTGCATTATTGATGAGCTCTTAAAAAGAGATTAGAACAATGATCTCCTACTCTCTTTCTAGGGGAAAAAAAAGCAAGCAACAAAGAATTGCCAATTTGACTAACATGAACCATCCAACCAGTAAGTCATATTTACGGCATACTTTGTGCCAAGCCTAATGTTAGTTTATTGGACATGTACCTCTGTGGGCCTACTGTGTATATAATGCACTGTGCTAGACAATTAATTTGATTAGATTTATATTAGTATCCATCACCAGCACTCTTAGCTAACCTTAGTTCTGAAGATGTTGCTTACTTATTATTAACTCAAGCTGGCAGTTCTAAATTCCTTTTAGGAAATAATTTCCTAGTCCAGCACATTTATCTTTGGGACTTCATTGAGAATTATTTCTCAATTTTTTTATTTATACTAATTCCTTATCAAAGTGAGGTAGTTGTTTTGTAAAACAGAATTCTCTATGCCTTAATTCAAACTTTTTAAATTAGAATTCAAGGTCTGTATTGCCAACGCCATGAATTGAATAAGTAATGGTGATTTTGAAGTATACATGCTGAAGCCCAACCTATTTTTGTATGCCATATCTGATAATAGATCAATATAAACAGTCAAACTGCAAGAAAAAAATTACTGTTATTCATAGAAATAATCTTGACTGAATTCAAAGAAGTAAACAGTAATTAATTCACTTAATTTTCTAGATTCAGTGAAGCATTTTTCATCATTTTATTTTTAACTCATTGGTGACTCATTATTAAATCTATAATTTTTCTATTGCAAAAGTAACATATTTAGAGTAGAAAATTTTGTAAAAACAGGTAAGAAGTGTGATTATCACACTATCCAAAGAGAATTAATGTTAGTATCTTATTTTGTGTCCTTCCAAATCTTTTCATGAATACATACTTTTTTTCAACTAAAATGTAATCATACTACACACACTGCTTTGTAATGTGTTTATCTCCCTAAATAAATATTTACTGGCCTATCAGTAAATATTCTTCTACAACGTACGTTTTAATTATCACACGTTATTTGGATATTATCTATTATTGTATATACCATTATTTATGGGATCCTTAAATGTTGGGCACTTAACATTGTTTGTAATATGTAACATACATTATAATAAACAGATGTATACATATACATTTCTACAAGTATATTTGCAATTTGCTTGACTGTTTCCTTAACATAGCACATTGTCACTGGCTTGTCTATTTCTTGAGGAGCATAACTTGTTTCCAACTATCACTATCTGCATCTCTGTGGCTGAATGTTTTTTCCAGAACTGTGGAAGCCAATCAGCCCAAACTCACAGCACGCTGAAAGATTAGGGAATTAACACCCCCACAAGTAACTCTCAACTAATGACTCTTGAGGATTGGTGTAGAAATACCCCAAATTCTTTTTCCCCTCAGGTGGGATAATTCTGAGGTTCATATTTGTTGTTTCCAAGAATTCCCCATGGGATCCAGCTCCAGCAGCCCACTGTGGCTAATACATCATTTATTGACCATCTTCTCCTCCCTATGTCACTTCCCTATTTCTCTCCTGATGGCACCTCCCAAATAAATGACTTATTTCTGAGACTATTTCTGGGTGGACCCAAACTAAGACACTAGTATAGCTACCCAGAAAGGAAGTGCCTAATGGGGCGATTCCTCAGGGATCTAGAATTAGAAACACCATTTGACCCAGCCATCCCATTACTGGGTATATACCCAAAGGATTATAAATCATGCTGCTATAAAGACACATGCACATGTATGTTTATTGCAGCACTATTCACAATAGCAAAGACTTGGAACCAACCCAAATGTCCAACAATGATAGACTGTATATACATGTAAAAAACCTGCAGGTTGTGCACATGTACCCTAAAACTTAAAGTATAAAAAAAATTTAAAAATGTAATATATTTTAAGATTTTTAACATACATTACCAAGTTGTTCTCTTTAAATGCTTTACATTCCATCATTTACATGATTTTCATCATGATCTTATTAAAAGGTAGATTTTTTTAAATGCCATTTTTGATAGGTACAAATTTTTAAAATTAAATTTATTAATGAGTTTATTTTTTCATGTGACTATACTCATTTATATTGCTTCCTTATGACTTATTTGTTTATATTCTTGGCCCATATTTTAAGTAAAAAAACTCATGTTTTTATATGATTTACAATAATTCTTCCAAGTGTATTAATTCCTTCTTACTAACATTTTAGTATTAGTTTGTTAGGGTTTTTGTACCAAATAACATCAAACTCCAAAACAGCTAAAAAAAACTAATTCTTATGGACTATGTCTTATTGTAGAAAATAAACATGTTTTTATTAGTAAACCTCTATTAATAAACAATTCTGTGGGGAGAAATAGTCATTGGACTAGTTTATTTCTGTTGTTAGGGTGATAATATACCTGCTAAACATAAATTATCTATACTTGAAAAAAAAATCCTGGGGGTTTTCTTGCTAGCAACATAAATGCATTCATTATATGACTCTAAATTATATAAATTCTGCATTCTTACATCTCATCTAAACAAGAACTTACCTATTTTCTTGAATAGGAGTCTAAACCAGCATTACCATGACCCTGAGCTTCTCAGATATAGTTACTATCCAAATATAAGAAACCAGTTATTAAATCAAGTTTCAAATACCAATAGACATTCTTAGAAGTAAATTAGCCTTTTATTCTCCCTTACATTTCAGCCGTTTTGACCATTTTTTGTGATCTCATCACTATAACCCTGATTAAGGCAATTTAGACCTTATGGCTTTTTAAAAGCATTTCTACTGATACATCATTATGATCTCCAGGAACTTTAAAATGCTTCTTAAATCCAAGTGTCACTCTGAGCAACAGTGTGAGTAGTGCTAATTCCATGATTTACAGAATTGGCCTGCTTTGGACTTGATAGCTCTGCATCAGTGACGGATTGGCCAGGCCTACTGTTTAGAACATTTATTGTATTATTTCTAATCAACCTTTCTTTTTTTACTGTCACAATAATTTCCAAATTTTGGCTGAATGCCTCACCACTCAGTGCCAATATCCTTCATCAAAAAACATGCAAAATTATAAAGTTTCAACAACTGGTAGCACATTGAAGTCAAAGGACTTATTGATTCATCCTTGCCATATTAGCCTTTTTAAAAAAATTATGCTTTAAGTTCTGGATGTGCAGAACGTGCAAGTTTGTTACATAGGTATACATGCACCATGGTGGTTTGCTACACCCATCAACCCGTCATCTACATTAGGTATTTCTCCTACTGCTATCCGCTCCCCTAGCTCCCTATCTCCCAACAGACCCCAGTGTGTGATATTCCCCTCCCTGTGTCCGTGTGTTCTCGTTGTTCAACTAGCACTTATGAGTGAGAACATGCGGTCTTTGGTTTTTGGTTCCTGTGCTAGTTTGCTGAGAATGATGGTTTCCAGCTTCATCCACGTCCCTGCAAAGGACATGAACTCATCGTTTTTTATGGCTCCATAGTATTCCATGGCATATATGTGTCACATTTTCTTTATCCTGTCTATCATTGATGGGCATTTGGGTTGGATCCAAGTCTTTGCTATTGTGAACAGCATACTAAAGGGATACAGTAACCAAAACAGCATAGTACTGGTACCAAAACAGATACATAGACCAATGGAATATAACAGAGGCCTCAGAAATAACATCACACATCTACAACCATCTGATCTTCAACAAATCTGAGAAAAACAAGCAATGGGGAAAGGATTCCCTATTTAATAAATGGTGTTGGGAAAACTGACTAGCCATGTACAGAAAACTGAAACTAGATCCCTTCTTTACACCTTATGCAAAAATTAACTCAAGATGGATTAAAGACTTAAACGTAAAACTTAAATCCATAAAAACCCTAGAAGAAAACCTAGGCAATACCATTCAGGACATAGGCATGGGCAAGGACTTCATGACTAAAACACCAAAAGCAATGGCAACAAAAGCCAAAATTGACAAATGGAATCTAATTAAAGAGCTTCTGCACAGCAAAAGAAACTATCAGAGTGAACAGGCAACCTACAGAATGGGAGAAAAAATTTGCAATCTATCCATCTGACAAAGGGCTAATATCCAGAATCTATAAGGAACTTAAATTTACAAGACAAAAAAAAAAAAAGTCAAAAAGTAGGCAAAGGATATGAACAGACAGTTCTCAAAAGACGTTTATGGGGCCAACAAACATACTAGCCATTTTACCTCTTCTCCGATGGGGGCTTTGTGTGTCTCATCAGGAACTTAGTTTGCATCGGTACTGCCTTAAGGCTACGGAGGATAGGGGCACAACTTTCAGAGATGTCTGGAAATACACACCCATCTTCCCACCCAACAGCAACTCTCAACCTCAGTGTAAGCCCAAGTAGGTCAGGAAGTAAAGTTTTTGTACAATTTTCACCCTGTGGATGATTTTTGAGTACTCATGATCTTCAGAGATTGTGCTAAATACTTTTCAAGTACATTCTGTTTAACCCTCAGAACCATATGAGGTATATACTATTATTATCTCAATTTTGTAGGTGAGTGAACTGAGGCATAGAGTTATTCTGTAACTCACTCAAGGTCATACAGCCATAAGGGTTGGGTTCCAAATTTGTACCCAGACAGTTAAAATGTAGAGTCTGTGCTCTTAAGTACTATGCTAAAAATATAATTGGGAAAATTAAAATGTAAATAAAAACTGAAAAACAATATTTTAATATATATAATATATTATCACCCTTAGAATGTAAAGAATTAGAACAGGAAGATGAATTTTATAACAGAATTTTAAAAGCTAATAAGTATATTAAAAAGCTCAACCTAAATAAGTAAAATGTGTGTGTGTGTATGTGTGTTATGTAGCAAACTGGCAAATTTTTAAAAAATAGTAATACATAGTATTGGCCAATATGTAAGGAAAACTTCCAAATTCATAAACGATAACTGTACAAAATGTTCCTCATCTTTGGAAGAAATTTGTCCTCAAAATTGCCTATCCATTGCTCTGATAACTTTAAAATTAAGATTTTATCCCAAGAAAATCACTGTGGATGTGTACTGAGATTTATTTATAGGGATGATCATTACAACATTGCTTATTATAATAGTGAAAAATAAAAAAACCTTAAGTGTCAAATATTAGAGGTGGTTAAATAAACACATAAATAATAGATATTATTGATCATTAATAAATGGTATGATGAAAGAACAGCAACATAGAAATGTTTATAATTGGAAAAACTGGATAGTCACATGCAAATGAATGAAATGGGATTTTATCTTATACTATATATAAAAATCAACATAAAATAAATTAAAAAGGTTTAAATGTAAAACCTGAAACTGTAAAACTCCTAGAAGAAAACATAGGGAAAAATCTTCAACACTGGCTTTGGCAAGGATTTCCTGGATGATGATGACAGAAGTATATTAAATATTAAACAAAAATGAAAATAGACAAGTGGGACTACATTAAACTTAAAAGGTTTGTGTGGCAAAGAAAATAAGATAAGAAGACAACCTACAGAATGGGAGAAAATATTTGCCAGCCATATATCTGATAAGGGGTTAATACCCAGGATGTATAAGGAACTCATATAATACAGTAACTGAAAAACAGGACAAAGGCACTTAATACACATTTTTTCAAAGACTACATACAAATGGCCAACTGTTATATGAAAATGTGTTCAATATTACTGACCAGAGAAATACAAATCAAAATCGCAAGAAGATATCACTCTAAGATATCAAAAAGATATCACTGTTAGGATGGCTATTATTGAGAAAAAGATAAATGTTGGGAAGAATGTGGTGAAAAGAGCACCCTTGTACACTTTTGGTGGGAACGTAAATTGCTGCAGTCACTATGAAAACCTGTATGCTGGCTCCTCAAAAAGTTTAAAATAGAGCTACCCTATAATCCAGTAATCCAACTTCTGGAAACATTAATATATTTAAAAGAATCGAAGACAGGATTTCAAAGAGATAGCTGAACTCCCATGTTCATTGTAGCATTATCCACAATAGCCAAAATATGAAAGCAACCTTAATGTCTGTCAATGGATGAATGCAAAAAGAAATACACATATATATACACACACACACACACACATACATATACACACACACTTGAATGTGAAATATGTTTTTAACATATATACATATATACACACATACATAAGTGATTCAGCTATAAAAAAAGGAAATCCTGCCATCTGTAACATGTATGGACACAGAGGACATTATGCCAATTGAAATAAACCAGACTCAGAAGGATAAATACTATGTGAACAACTCCTATTATGAATTTCAAGTAGTCAAACTCATAAAATCAGAGTGGAATCATTGCCAAGAGCTGAGACAGAAAAAAAAAAAGGAAATATTCACTAAAAGGTACAAAGTTTTAGTTATACAAGATGAGTAAGTTCTCTAAGAATCTACTGTACCAAACATCGCCTATAGTTAACAATGTGGTATTTTATAGAGTTGACCATTGAACAACATGGATTTGAGCTTCATGGGTACATTAATACTCAAATTATTTTCAATAAATATATTGGAAAATTTTTTGAAGATTTGCAAAAATTTGAAAAACCTGGCAGAAAAACTGCTTAGCCTGGAAATATTGAGAAAATTAAGAAAAAGTTAGATATGCCATGAATGCATAAAACATATATAGATAGTAGTCTAGTCTATTTTATCATTTACTACAATAAAATATACACAAATATAAAAAGTTAAAATTTATCAAAACGTATGACACAAATTTATAGATGGTACATGATGCCATTCTCAGTTGAGGAAAATGTAAACAAATGTAAAGATGCAGTATTAAATCATAACTGCATAAAATTAATACATACTGTACCACTGTAATAATTTCATAGCCACTCACATATACACCACGGAATACTATGCAGTCATAAAAAGTGATGAGTTCATGTCCTTTGTAGGGACATGGATGAAGGTGGAAACCATCATTCTCAGCAAACTATTGCAAGGACAAAAAACCAAACACCGCATGTTCTCACTCATAGGTGGGAACTGAACAATGAGAACACATGGACACAGGAAGGGGAACATCACACACCGGGGCCTGTTGCGGGGGTGGGGGGAGCGGGGAGGGATAGCATTAAGAGATATACCTAATGCTAAATGACAAGTTAATGGGTGCAGCACACCAACATGGTACATGTATACATATGTAACAAACCTGCATGTTGTGCACATGTATCCTAAAACTAAAGTATAATAAAAAATAATAATAATTTCATAGCCACCTCCTGTTGCTTTTGGAGTGAGCTCAAGTGTTGCCAGTATCTGCTTAAAATGCTGTGTGATGCTAATCATCTCCACTTGAGCAGTTCTTCTCTCCAGTAAGTTGAGTATCACAGTAAAAAGATTTCTGGCAGTTCTCATGTATTTTTCACTGTGCTTATTGTAATACCATAAACCTTGTATAACACCATGGGACCCACACAAAGTACAACTAATGATGTTGGAAGTGCTCCCAAGAAGTCATGACATTACAAGAAAAAGTTAAATTACTTGATATGTACCATATATTGAGGTCTGAAGCTGCAGTTGCCTGCCATTTCAACGTAAATGAATCCAGTTTAAGAATGATTATAAAAACAGAAACTTTGTGATGCCTTCATTGCAGCTATGCCAGCAGGTCCAAAAACCTGACATTCTTATGAAATATCTTTTTATCTGTTATTGAAAATGCAGCATTTATGTGGGTAAAGGATTGCTGCAAAAAAAGGCATAACTATAGGCTATAATATGTTTTGGGAAAAAGCAACTCAATATATGACAACATAAATCAAAAAGAAAATAACAGATCTAGAGCTGAATAATTGAATGCCAGCAAAGGATGGTTTGATAATTTTAGAGAGGTTTGGCATTAAAAAAATTGTCAAGCTAACAGGAGAAGCAGCTTCTGCTTACCAAGAGGCAGTAGATGAGCTCCCAGAAGCCATTAAGAAAATTATTAAGGAGAAAGGGTATCTGTCTGTACAGGTTTTAATTCAGACAAAAGTGTCCTATTCTGGGAGGAAAAAAGCCACAAACATTTATTAGTAAGGAAGAGAACTGAGCACCACCATTTAAGGTAGGAAGGGATAAGCTAACTCTACTGCTTAGTGCAAATACAGTCAGATGTATATTTAGGACTGCCTTTATCTCTAAAGCTGTGAACCCCAGAACCTTGAAGGGAAAATACAAAAACAGCTATCAGTCTTTTGGTTGTACAAGAAGACCT
Source organism: Symphalangus syndactylus (assembly GCF_028878055.3). Taxonomy (NCBI): domain Eukaryota; kingdom Metazoa; phylum Chordata; class Mammalia; order Primates; family Hylobatidae; genus Symphalangus; species Symphalangus syndactylus. Next base: position 26,399,066 of record NC_072428.2, on the reverse strand, counting down.
GCACAACAAGAACCTCTTTTCTGGACTACTTCTATTGATGCTTTGTCTGGAAATTCTGCTGGGGGGGTGGTGGGAAAAAAACTAGACTGAACCTACGACTGTACAACTGATTGGGGTACCTGAAACAGATAGGGAGAATGGAACCAAGTTGGAAAATATACTGAATATCTCTGCATTTCCTGAATTTGAATGTTGGCCTGTCTTGCCAATATTCAAGTGGAAAACACAGTTGAATATTGGCAAGACAGGCCAACATTCAAATTCAGGAAATGCAGAGAACCCCAGTAAGATACTTCACAAGAAGGTCATCCTCAGGACACATAATCAAATTCTTCTAGGTCTATATGGAAAAAAAAAGAAGTTAAAGGCAGCTAGAGAGAAAGGTCAGATCATCTACAAAAAGAAGGTCATCAGACTAACAGCAGACCTCTCAGCAGAAACCCTATGAACCAGAAGAGATTGGGGGCCAATATTCAACATTCTTAAAGAATTTCTAACCCAAAATTTCATAACTAGCCAAACTAAGCTTCATAAGCTAAGGAGAAATAAGATCCTTTTCAGATAAGCAAATACTGAGGGAATTTGTCACAGCAGGCCTGCCTTAAAAGAGCTCCTGAAGGAAGCACTAAATATGGAAAGGAAACACCATTACCAGCCACTAAAAAAGAACACACTGAAATACAAAGACCAGTGACACATGAAGCAACCACATAAAGAAGTATAGACCAGCTAGAATCATGACAGGATCAAGCATACATATAATAATACTAACTTTAAATGTAAATGGGATAAATGCTCCAATTAAAAGACACAAAATGGCAAGCCAGATAAAGAGCCAAGACTTATCAGTATGCTGTCTTCAAGAGACCCATCTCACATGCAAGGACACACATAGGCTCAAAATATAGGAATAGAGGAAAATTTACCAAGCAAAGGGAAAACAGAAAAAAGCAGAGGTCACAATCTTACTTTCTGAAAAAACAGACTTTAAACCAACAAAGATCAAAAAGACAAAGAATGGCATTACATAATTGTAAAGGGTTAAATTCAATAAGAACTTATTATCATAAATACATATGTACCCAATACAGTAGCACCCAGATTTATAAAGCAAGTTCTTGGAGACCTGCAAAGACACTTAGACTCTCACACAATAATAGTGGGAGACTTTAACACCCCACTGACTATATTAGACAGATCATTGAAACAAAAAATTAACAAATATATTCAGAACCTGAACTCAGCTCTGGATCAACTGGACCTGATAGATATATACTGAACTCTTCACCCAAAAAGAGAATATACAGTCTTCTCATTGCCACATGGCACTTATTCTAAAGTTGATCAAATAATCAGAAGTAAAACACTCCTCAGCAAATGCAAAAGAACTAAAATCATAAACAGTCTCTCAGACCACAGTGCAATCAAATTAGATCTCAAGATTAAGAAATTCACTCAAAACCATACAACTTCATGGAAACTGAACAACCTGCTCCTGATTGACTCTTGGGTAAATAGTGAAATTAAGTCAGAAATCAAGAAATTGTTTGAAACTAATGAGAACAGAGACAATGTACCAGAATCTCTGGGATACGGCTAAAGCAGGGTTAACAGGGGTATTTATATCAATCAATGCCCACATCAAAGAGCTAAAATGATCTCAGGTTAACAACCTAACATCACAACTAAAAGTACTGGAGAACCAAGAGTAAACACCAAAGCTAGCAGAAGAAAAAAAAAAAAAAATAACCAAGATCAGAACTAAACTGAAGCAGACAGAGACATGAAAACCCCTTCAAAAAAACTCAGTGAATCCAGAAGGTTGTTTTTTGAAAAAATTAATAAAATAGATAGTCTGCTAGCTAGACTAATAAAGAAAAGAATCAAACACAACAAGAAATTATAGGGGGGATATCACCACTGACCCCAAAGAAACACAAAGAATCATCAGAGAATACGATAAACACCTCACATAAACTAGAAAATCTAGAAGAACTGTATAAATTCTTGGACAAGAACCCCTCCCAAGACTGAATCAGGAAGAAATTGAATCCCTGAATAAACCAATAATAATTTATGAAATTGAGGCAGTATAAAATAGCCTACAAATCAAAAAAAAAATAATAATAAATAAAAGAAGCCCAGGACCAGATGGATTCACAGCTGAATTTTACCGGAGGTACAAAGAAGATATGATACTATTTCTATTGAAACTATTCTTAAAAAATGAAAAAGAGGGATTCCTCTCTAACTCATTCTATGAGGGCAGCATCATCCTGATACCAAAACCTGTCAGAAATACAAAAAAAAAAAAAAAGAAAAAAAAGAAAACTTCAGGACATTATCCTTCATGAACATCAATGATGCAAAAATCCTCAATAAAATACAGGTAAACCGAATTCAGCAGCACATCAAAAAGCTCATCTGCCATGATAAAGTTGGCTTCATTCACAGGATGCAAGGTTGGTTCAACATACACAAATCAATAAATGTGATTCATCACATAAACCCAACTAAAGACAAAAACCACATGATTATCTCAATAGATGCAGAAAAGGCCTTCGATAAAATTCAACATGTATTCATGTTAAAGAAAAAATTTCAATAAACCAGTTATTAAAGGAACACGCCTCAAAATAATATGAACCAAATATGACAAATCCACAGTCAATATCATACTGAATGGGCAAAAGCTGGAAGCATTTCCCTTGAAAACTGGCACAAGACAAGGATGCCCTCTCTTATCATTCCTAGTCAACATAGTATTGGAAGTCCTGGGCAGGGCAATCAGGCAAAAGAAATAAAGCATATTAAAATAGGAAGAAAGGAAGTCGAATTATCTTTCTTTGCAGATGACATGATCCTATATCTAGATAACCCCATCATGTCAGCCCAAAAGCTTAAGCTGATAAGCAACTTCAGAAAAGTGTCAAGATACAAAATCAATGTCCAAAAATCGCTGGCATTCTTATAGACCAACAACAGGGAAGCAGAGAGCCAAATCATGAATGAACTCTCATTCACAATTGCTACAAAGAGAATAAAATACCTAGGTATACAGCTACCAAGGGAAGTGAAGGATCTCTTCAAGGAGAACTAAAAACCACTCCTCAAAGAAATCAGAGAGGACATAAACAAATGGAAAAATATTTTATGCTTACGGATAGGAAGAATCAACATCATGAAAATGGCCACACTGCCCAAAGTAATATAGTGATTCAATGCTATTTCCATTAAACTACTACTGACATTCTTCACAGAATTAGAAAAAAGAATAATTTTAAAATTTATATGGAACCAAATGAGAGCCTGAATAGCCAAGATAATCCTAAGCAAAAAAGAACAAATCTGGACGCATCATGCTACCCAACTTCAAACTATACTACAAGGCTACAGTAACCAAAACAGCCAGGTACTGGTACAAGAACAGAAATGTAGACAAATGGAACAGAATATAGAACTCAGAAATAAGATCACACACCTACAACCATCTGATCTTTGACAAATTTGACAAAAACAAGTAATAGGAAAAGGATTCCCTATTTAATAAATGGTGCTAGGAGAACTGGCTAGCCATATGCAGAAAATTGATACTGGACCCCTTCCTCACACCATATATAAAAATTAACTCAAGATTGATGAAAGGCTTAACTGTAAAACCCAAAACTGTAAAATGCTAGAAGAAAATAGGCAATACCATTCAAGATATAGGCACAGGAAAAGATTTCATGGCAAAAATGCCAAAAACAGCAACAAAAGCAAAAGTTGACAAATGGGATCTACTTAAAGACCTTCTGCACACAAAATTGTGTATCATCAGAGTGAACAGACTACCTACAGAATGGGAGAAAATTTTTGCAATTTGTCCATCTGACAAAAGTCTAATATCCAGAGTCTACAAGGAACTTAAATTTACTAGAAAAAAAAACAACATATATATATACCATGGAATGCTATGTAGCCATAAAAAATAATGAGTTCATGTCCTTTGCAGGGACATGGATGAAGCTGGAAACCATCATTCTCAGCAAACTAACACAGGAACAGGAAACCAAACACTGCATGTTCTTACTCATAAGTGGGAGTTGAACAATGAGAACACATGAGCACATGGAGGGTGGTGGGGGTCAAGGAGAGGGAGAGCATTAGGACAAATACCTAATGCATGCGGGGCTTAAAACCTAAATAATGGGTTGACAGGTGCAGCAAACCACCATGGCACAAGTATACCTATGTAACAAACCTGCACCTTCTGCACCTGTATCCCAGAACTTCAAGTAAAATAATAAAACTACTTTCCTCAAAAAATAACAACAATCCCATTAATAGTGGGCAAAGGACATAAACAGACACTTCTCAAAAGAAGACATACATGTAGCCAAGAAACATACAAAAAAAAAGCTTCAACCATCACTGATCAATAGAGAAATGCAAATCAAAACCATAATGAGATACCATATCATGCCAGTCAGAACGGCTGTTTAAAAGTCAGAAAACAAAAGATGCTGGCGAGGTTGTGGACAAAAAGGAACACTTTTACCCAGTTGGTGGGAGTGTAAATCACTTCTATCATTTCGGAAGACAGTATGATGGTTAATAGAGTGTCAACTTGATTGGATTGAGGGATACAAAGTATTAATCCTGGGTGTGTCTGTGTGGGTGTTGCCAAAACAGATTTGAGTCAGTGGGCTGGAGAAGGCAGATTCACTCTTAATCTGGTGGGGACAATCTAATCACCTTCCAGCAAATATAAAGCAGGCAGAAAAACATGAAAAGAAGAGATGGGCCTAGGCTCCTAGCCTACACCTTTCTCCTATGCCGAATGCTGCCTGCCCTTGAACATTGGACTCCAAGTTCTTCAGTTTGGGGACTCAGACTGGCCCTCCTTGCTCCTCAGCTTACAGGCAGCCTAATGTGTGATCTTGTGATCATCTAAATTAATACTTAATAAACTCATATATAGATATGTAATATATATATAATAATAAAAGTATTTTCTCTTATGGTTTTCTCAATGTTTTGTTTTTTCTCTTTTACTTTATTGTAAGAATACAATACATAATACATACAACATATAAAATACGTTTTAACCAACTGTTTTTATCCATAAGGCTTGTCAATGGTAAGATTTTAGTTAAGCTTTTAGAAAGTCAAAGTTACACACAAATTTTTGACTGCATGGGGCCAGGGGGTTGGCACCCCTAACCCCCATGTTGTCCAAAGTTCAATTATTCATAAAAATTTGCTTTAAAAAATGTAGCTCTTATATTAAGTGTTCTTACCACAAAATAATGATAATAAGAAGGCAGGAGGAAGCTTTTGGAGGTGATGGATATATTCATAGCATTGATTGTGGTCATGGTTACACACGGATATACTTATTTCCAAACTCAAATTGTATACATTAAAAATCTGCAGCATTTTGGATTTCAGTCATACCTCAGTATTGTGGTTTAAAAATAAAAAAAAGGGAAAAGGTTATGATAACATTAAGACAAAAGGTTTGAAAAATGTTATGTACAGTGTAGACTTGTATTCTATATATATTTATCAAAGGTACCAATATAACTTTAGTTATAGCTGAATGGTAGAAGTGTAGATGACTTATTTTCTCATTTCTTTTACATTAAACTTTCTACAACAGCATTTATTATTTTTACACCTCAAAAATTCTATTAAAATTATTTAAAAAGTCTATTTTGCTCCAAATATAAAATGGACCAATTGCACACCTCTTAGAAGAGCGGTATGGTTTTGTATAGAGAGAGTGGCACGAGTTATTTATGTCCCAGTTATCTGTAGGAAGCCATCCAGCTTCCACTTTGGGATGGGGCAGCACTCCATCTGGGGTAGCTCATTAGTGATGATAGCTGTAATCTGTAACTTCACTGCTTTACTGATTGAAAATCCTTTCTTTCCTTGTAGAGTGCCAGTTTGTTTTAGAAACTACACACTTCAAGCTTATTCTTTTTTAATGAAGGTTTTTTACTTTAAAGTCTCATTTATCAAGCAGATTACCAAATAAATTAGAGGAAGGATGGAAGGACGGACATGTAATTTATTTTAGTATAATGCTCAGACACAAAATGTCTGTATGAGAAAGAATTTTCAAGGATAATTCAACTTCTTCATCACACAAATAAGAAACTTAAGTTGGAGCAAAGGGAAAATCTCTGGTGTCTTGGCAAGATATGGATTCAGGTAACAAGGAAACAAGTAAAGAAGAGGCCACTTGGAGAAGCTTGTTAACCCTGGCCGTATTTTCACTTCTGGGTGGCCTCGAAGGATTTCCATCAATATAATATGATTGTCCTAATGATCAAAGCCATCTTTAAATGCTTCATTTTTATCTGTAAAGTCGATGTACAGAAAGAAAAGCTCATACTGAACTGCTGTCTCCTGAAATTTGCCCTCAGTTAAAATTAATACAGACATCTTAGTGAAACTCAATGGCAACTTGACAGATTTCCTAAAAGTGAAGAACTTTCATTTGAAAAAAGAAAAAATCAATATGGAAGACTAAATGCAACTTAAAAGAAATAAGACGGAAGACTAGACACAAGAGAAGAAACTCACTCACGGTGTTGTCTGTACACTTCAAACCTGCTAGGCAACCTGTTCATTGTTGGATGGCTCCAATTTACAAGAAGGAATGAGGTGGAAAGAGCTTAGAACTTGAAGTCCGAGACATATATTGAAATTCTAACTTTTTGACTGAGTTGAGTAGGTGACATTAGTGAACTCCAGCTTCCCTTATGTGTAAAAATGTGGACAACTCTTATTTTATGAGCTATCCATAAAGATTAAAGGAGATGACATATGTAAGCGCATATCTTGATACATCACAGAAATTATATAAATACTTCCTTCTTATCTCACTCTGTTGGCTCTGCTTCTACCCGAGAGCCATTATGCCCCCCAGTAAATATCCTATTCTCCAGTTCAAAAATCCTGTTTTCAAATATTTTTTACTCCTCATGTTCTGAAGCCTGATCATTTCGGCGGTTCTATGTACACACTATAATTTTTCAATGCCCATCCTAAACTGTGGCAGCAAAAACTGCCCTCAATATTCAATCATGGTTGTTCTGAAAAGGAAAGATTGATTCATTCATTCTGAATACAATGCTTTTGATCAGTGGAGCCTCGAATCAAGGGGTGTGTGTGTGTGTGTCACTGATTCATTGAGGTTAAAAACCTCTAAGACCTTTTCATGCATAATATTTATTAATCTTATGTACCAGGTGCATAATTTTTATGTAGCAGGTACTCAGTCCTCTACATGAAGTACTAATTATCAAAGCAGTCTAAGGTGGCAGTTACAGTTACATTATCTCCATTTTATGAATTTTAAGACCAACATACAGAGGTTATTTTCAACTTATTAAGTGAAAGAGATAGGATCTGAGCCTATGCAACCTGACACCTTCTCAGTAATAGAAGGATAATTAAGATGTCACATAAAGATGCCTCATATTCCCTTAGTAAAGGAAAAGAAGCCATTGCTCCTGATATGAACATCTGTACCGGCCAACTTATAAACACGTACATCATAAAACCGAAACCTCAAAATTCACAAAGCAGAATCAAAGGCAAGAGTCAAACAATGGGGAACATATCCTCTAATGACTAGAGCTAGGCTTAGGTAGGGAAAGGAAAAAAGCAAGCAAAGCTTAAACCAAGGTGGTTTTGTCTTTTCCATCAGAGGGATCAAGAGTAGAAACCATTCCCTTCAAGCCACAGGTTTCTACTGAGGTTCCTTGGAGTGCGCCAATAAGTAAAGGAGGAAGAATCTGAACAGACAGAACCTCCAAGGTTCTAAAATCCAAATTCATTCCCAGGAGCTCTATCCTCTCTGGTTTCGTCACATATTAGGCTTTTTCATAATATTTCATTTGAAAAAGTGGTTGTCCTATTTTGAAAAGTTTGAAACCACTTGTAGAATGAGCATTGGTTTAGGAGTCAAGAGGCCAGTGACCTTATATAATTACCTGTGACCTTGGTCACAACTAGCACTTTATCTGAACGTCAAATTTAACCCTACCTTATGGGGTTATTATGAAAGACAAACAAGATTTAAGAGGAGTGCTTTTAACTATTAATTATAACATTTAGGACACCAAAAACACTAAAATGCTGTGTGAATATGAATGATTTCCATGGCCCATCAGCAAGAATAATCATTCTTAGCTAAATATAAGAGCCAATAATATTTAAATAGAATGAGATTTTGAGTCAGAAATAATTGGATTCAAATTCCATCTTTATAAGGCTGTATGACCATGGGCAAGTTACTGCAGCTTGCTAAACCTTACTCCTGCAGCCTGTAAACTAGGGCTACTGACAGCAGGGTGGTTGTAAAGACTTACTTCAATGAAGCTATGTATTCAACATGCTTTCATGCTTTGAACTGGGCACAGGACAAGCTATAAATGGAAACACTGATGACCTATTAATACTCATATCAATTCTTATCAAGTTTGCTCCCTTCTTTGTGAGGAACTCTCAAGGGGAAAATAGACTTCAGGCATACTCCTTTATACAGGAGTGAATCCTGAGCCCCCTCATCTGATCTTCCGTTGCCAACAAGCATCAATATTCTGTGATTGCTTTGGAGCAGCATACTAGTAACAACATGGCCAACTGTTTCAGCAATGACTCAGGCGTTGTTCTGAAATAAAGCTGGTGCATGCAATGGGAGGCAGTGAAGCTCTCAGGTCTGAGTCACCACAATGCCACAGCCTTCAGGCCCCAATGTTTCCACATGCCTTCATATCTTCACACCCATATGTCCATACTTGGCCCAAGGACATCTTGAAGCTTCTAGCCTCATTGACCCACCACAATTCCCCCACCACCTGCTACATACTCTCCCACCTATTGATAATCTAGTCATCCCATACCAAGGCAAGATCAAAAGCCATCTCTTCAGCAAAACCTGCCCAGATGACCCTATTCAGCACAATGACTCTTCACTGAGCCTCCCCTACCCTCCTTCATCTACAAGGCATTATAAGCTCATCAATGTTGCCCTTATGACATTCTGCAGCAGTGTTTATGCACATGTGACATTTTGATGTGGACATTTTGACTTGGCTAAGGATATATTTTGACTTGGTCTCAACAATTGTAGATGCTAAATTTGTTGAGAGAGCAAGATTGTTACATTATTCATTCTATATTCTCCCAAAGTGTAACATACACAGTACATGCTCAATACACAATAAAGATGAAAACAAAATATGTCCTACTTTTCAATGTAGGCCTAACAATGTGCTACTTTATAAGACATGCAAGAATTGAGAATGTTGATAATCACTTTATTTACCTCTTATGTATTTTAAAATTCAGTATTTGATGTGAAAGCTTGGCCTCTAGTTAAACTCAGTATCATTAAATTTTAATTGAATACTATAAAAAGAAAAGTGATAAGAGTATTTTGATACAACTATTTTTATCATTTTCTCCATTAAAGATCAGCTGATACATCTATGTGTTTCTAAAACAGTAATTTGTAGGGATTTTGGCAGTCAGGCAGGCAGTCCTGGCTTCTTTTGAATTTGAGTAGCATATTACTCCTCAGAGCTTTCTGTCAACACAAATTAAAGTAACTAAATTGAGCTCATGAACTTCCTCCAACACCAGTTTCTAGTCTCAATGACCCTGCCTTTGTCAATAATAACATCATATCTATCTAGTGGCTACAAACAAAATTTTGAGTCAAGCACTATGAAGATGAGAAAACACCAGATATAAACTGGTAATTTTTACCTATAAGCATTTAACAATTGCTGTTGAAATTTTATGCAAAGTGTTTTTATTTCTCACCAATTTTTTTTCTGTCCATCCTCCTAGATACAGACATTCTCCTTGCCCCCAAACCATCTCCTTGTACTTGGATAATAGCAGAGGTCTCTTGTCAGCCTCCTTGACTTTAAGCTCACTTGATCTGATCTATTTTAAGTGCAGCTTCGAAGCATTTTCTTCCTTAAATAGCACTTTCATAATGTTGCTCCTGTACTTAAAAACCTTTTATGGTTTGTGAGTTCTTACAACTTCACAGCTAAACTCTTCTCCCTGATCCTGTGTAGGTACTTTTTCACTTACTTCTACACTTAGATGAATTTCTAACACATTTCACCAATACACAATGAAGGTGATTCACATATCTCCCACCAACCAAGTGAACTGTCTGTGCCAAACACTATGTAACATGCCGCATGAATGAGACGAAGCCCCTGATTTGATGATGTCATGATAAACGAGGGAAGACAGAGCACAGTTAGACTGTCAAAGTACAACTGTGATGCTGGAGTGAGAATATGCCATGCTGGTATAAAATAGGAGGCCAGTAAAGTGGGTTACACAGGTTGGAAGGACCTTATGTCAACGTGGCGTAATTGTCCATAACCTATGAGAACAGAGCTGTCCATGTTCCACATTTTACCTAGTCCTTCACTCACAGTTTACTTTTGTTCAATCTACCCATCCAACGATAGTTAAGTTGGCACTACTTGGTGACTCAAGAGAAGTCTTGATTTGGGTTCCCCAGAAACATATCTCGAGACAAGGATTCCAGTAAAAGTAGTTCATTAGCGCTGTGATCCCAAGGAAACTCCAGAAGGAGGAGGAAAGAAAGGCAGTTGGTAAGTAGTTATCATCAAGTAAATTACCACTGCGGGTGACGACAGCTTAATCTCACAGGGACAATCCTAGAAAGATAGTATAGAACACACACCTCAGAGCTTTCCCATGTGAGGAGCAAGGAATTTGGGTATTTAAACACCAAAGTCTGCCACTTGTTGGTTGAGGCTTGCTCCTGGATGGTTAATTCTTTAGCCTTTCCAGTCTTCACTGCATTCAGGCAGAACAGCCTCCCTGGTTAGAAGTCCTCAGGTGAAGAGATGCAGATGCAGGTAGTTGGTACTCTTTCTTTGGAGCCTGATTTGGAGGAGGATATGAGCTGGCACAGACAGAAGCTAACAGTGGTGCTGCCTCTGCCTCTTACTGTGTATGTGCCTTTGAGATGTAAATTTTCTGAGTCTCAGTTTCTTCTTTTTTTAAAGGAGAGGTAGATATTATTGGTGAATTTTCAACTTTTTTAAAAAGATAGCACAGCCATTGATCCCCAAAGAAAATCTTGAATAGAACCCTAGGCCAGGTGTGGTAGTTCATGCCTGCAATCTCAGTGCTTTGGGAGGCCAATGTGGGAGTATTGCTTGAGGCCAGGAAGCCAAGACCCGCCTGGGTAACATACCAAGAACTTGTCTCTATAAAATAAAATTTAGGCAGGAGTGGTGGCATGTGCCTGTAGTCCTAGCTATCAGGGAGACTGAAGTGGATGGATCACTTGAGCCTAGCAGTTCAAGGTTGCAGGGAGCTATGATCACACCACTGTACTCCAGCCTGGGTGACAGAGCAAGACCCTGTCTCTAAAAAAATAACCTGGATATATAAAATAAGCAAAACTAGAATTGTTTGGGTTGATGCAGTAGCAGGGAGTCTTAGCTGAGAAATACCTTCTTGGATATTTGTAGTTTTCAGAAAGCAACAAGTAAAGTACCCTGAATCACAGGACAGTATCTAAGATCACAGCCTGGCATCATTGCATCCCCTCCCCACCAACATGCTGCGGTGCTTAGTACTCAATTTCATTCTATACCAGAGAAAGACAGGCAACACTATGCATTCACTGAACACAAACCAGGCACACTGACCAATAATGTATGTACGATCCCTCTAGTGATGGCTCAAGCATGTCTGTATGGGGGAACAGTGACAATCAAGTCAGTATAGTTTAGGGTGCTAGGTTTCTTGAAGCTAGATAAACTAATACTTTATATTGTACAGCCTATTTACAGTGGCTTTGGGGATGGTGAGAGAGATTATGGGGTGATTAAAATTTTCCAATGTTAACTTTTTGAAACCACCATTTCTTCCATTAAATTTTTATAGATATATAAAGTAGACATTATTACTGTGATTGCTATCATTACTATAATCATTGTTTTACAGATGAGAAAATAAGACTCAGGGAAGGGAAGAGAATCTTACCCAAAGTTCATAGCAAGTTAACGGCAGAGCTAGGATTCAAGCCCAATTCTTCCTAGCTCTGGAGCCTACCATGCCACACTACTTAACTATTGCATGTGAATGTTTTACAACACAATTTGTTTCCACAACCAAAGTCCTAGAAATATCTGGCTCACTGATTGTTGACACAGGGGTGATTATAAGAGATTATAAGATGTGATTATAGGAGATGATTGACCACATATTAGTAATTTAATATCTATTGAGTTACTGAATCTTACATTTTGAGTTTTTTGCCTGAAGAACCAAGTATGAAAAATCATCGTTTTTATTTCAGTGCAGGAAATCATATATAAATGCTGCAACTGAGAATTAGCTAAAAAGGTGAAGGATTTTCATTTCTTTCATTCTTTAATTCAACACTTTTGGTATGTGCTTTAAGTGACTAAGCCACACCTATACAGCCTATTAAAGACAAAATAGTAACTAAGATAGGGTTCTGTTTTAAATGATGTATAAGGAGGGAATATGTAGCAAATACATATACTACTATACATCAATATCACCTTAGATATGTATATATAATCATTTTATAACAAAATGAGGAAATCACTTCTTGTTGAGATTCAGAAAAAGATCACGGAGAAGGCACTCTTTGTGCTTATTCTTAAAGAATGATTCGGATTTGGGAAATTTGAATCAGAGCATTCTAAAATAAGTGAATGGTGATGCAAGGACACCAAACAAGAAAATTAGTGACATGTACATGTTCAGATACAAAGGAAATGAGCATGTCTGGATTGTATGCTTCTGCAAGCAATGGAAAGACATATCGAGAGGACACTGCAAGTCAAGCTTAAGCATCTTGAGATGTATATTGTGAGTAAAAATAACAATCCAAATAAGAATCGACAAAACCTATTATGGGCTTAATGTGTGACAGGCATTGTGACAAAATTTTTACTTGCATTTGCTCATTTAGACTTCATTTCTTCCTGAAAATGTTGTGTTATCATTATCTCTCTTTTAGAGATGAGAACACCAAAGCTAAGAGAAGGTAAATAATATCCTAATGACTTAACGGTTAGTAAGTACAACAGCTGGGATTTAAACTGAAGACATTCTGTACCATGATCACAGAATTCTTATATGAAGAGCCATTAGGTATGAAAAGTACTTGGAATATTATTACAAAATTGCAGCAAGAACTAGTTTCACACTAGTAAAGAGATTTGAGTTTTATTCAACTGCATCACCTCCAACCCCAACCATTCCTTCAAATGACAGCATCTAATCTCTGATCAAACCACTTTCAGATACAGGGACTTCAAAAGCTTATGCTTTTCCCATCTTACCAGTCAAAATTTAGAAGTAGAGCTGCCCCCAAATAAACTGGCTGCTTCCAGAGATGGGAACACACTAATTCCCAAGTTTACATTTAGTTCTACCACTTCCCAAGGGCAAGTTCACCAGCGTAATTCTTCATTTCTCCTGTCTCTTCATCTAGGAAGGCATAGTTTCTTCCTAGAAGATAATTAATGACAATCTAAAGGAAGTATATGAAATATGGCCAAGTGCAGTGCCTCATGCCTATAACTCCCAACACTTTGGGAGGTCCAGGGAAGAGGATCACTTGAACCCAGGAGTTTGAGACCAGACTGGGTAACATGGCAAAAGCCTACCTCTACAACATATACAAAAAATTAGCCAGGTGTGCTGGCACACATCTATGGTCCCAGCCATTCGGGAGGATCACCTGAGCCCGAGGAGGTTGAGGCTGCAGTGGGCCATGATCACATCACTGCACTCCAGTCTAGATGACAGAGTGAGACCCTGTCTCAAAAAAAAGAAAAAAAAGTGTGTGTGTGTGTGTGTGTGTTTGTATGTGTGTGTATGAGAAACGTGAAATGTTGCAAGCAATCAAAAATCTTAAGCATTTCTTTGATGCTTCTAATCACTAATTCTATTTTTCCTCACTGAGGACATCCAGATAGAAAGACATTCACATGTATAAAGTCCCTTCTAGACAAATAATGGCCCTCAAATATCTCCATGCCTTAATCTCTGGAAACTGTAAATATGTTAGAATACACAGCAAAAGGCAATTTAGATTAAAGATGGGATTAATGTTGCTAATCAGCAGGCCTTAAAAAACAGGAAGATTATCCCAGATTATCTAGGTGGGCCCAACAAATCCTTAAAATTGTATAATTGCAGAAGAATGTCCTGTCAGGGAGATGCTGCATGCAAAGGACTTCATCCATGATTGCTTGTGTTAAAGGGGGAGCACAAGCCAAGAAATGTGGGCACCACTAGAAACTGGAAGAAGAGAATGGATTCTCCCCTAGAGCATCTGGAAAGAAACGCAGCCATGCCAACACCTGGATTTTCACCTAGTAAGACACATGTTGCACTTTTGAACTCTATAACTTAATATATTCAATATTGTTTTAAGCCACTAAGATTGCGATGATTTGATATAGCAGCTGTAGAAAACAAATAACACATATCCTGGTTTCTGCCAGATAAATTGATTTACTTTCGTCATCCGTAGTTAACTTGACCCAGTTTTGAGTGACTTCCCCAGCCAAGCTGTTGAAGAGCCAAGGAGAGGAGAGCTGAACCTTGAAGAGACTGCCCTGATCAGAACACTGTACTTACTCTGGCAGTGTTTGTAGATACTCAGAACAGCATGGATCTCTCACCTCCTTTGCTGCAGGCTTTTCTGTGGCAACCTATTTTCACCTCAGCATTTTAAAAAAACAAAGTTACAGGGCACTATAGATATGCACTTAAGTGTTAGTCAACTAAGGCATCTAAATTGTTTTCACATAAATTACTTTTTTTTTTTTGAGATGGAATATTGCTCTGTCACCAGGCTGGAGTGCAGTGGTACCATCTCAGCTCACTGCAACCTCTGCCTCCCAGGTTCAAGCAATTCTCCCGCCTCAGCCTCCTGAGAAGCTGGGACTACAGGTGTGCACCACCACACCCAGCTAATTTTTGTATTTTTAGTAGAGACAGAGTTTCACCACGTTGTCCAGGATGGTCTTGATCTCTTGACCTCGTGATCCACCCACCTCAGCTTCCCAAAGTGCTGGGATTACAGTCATGAGCCACCATGCCCAGCACACATAAATTACTTTTAAGGCCCTTCTTCATTTTGATAGTAACATTTTTGGAATGTCTTATATGGAGAAGATAATGTGTTTGTGACATTAATGGAATAATAAGAAATACGGCGGTATCTACTCCATGACTAGGCATTTAAATTGAGCTTTGGCTACTTATTACCAACAGGCAATGTTTTGCCCAAGTTCTCTGCCACTCAACAATCTCCAGCTCAACAATCTGCCAGCTCAACAATCTCCCAAGCAAATGCTTGATTCTAACCCTCCCTGATAACATGTCCCAGAAACTCTTTGTCTCATAAGACATAAGAGCCTGCTTCTCTGGTTTGCTCTGCTCTACTCAATGACCAGGTTCCAACACTGCCTTATCTTTGAATTCTATGTTTCTAGGAAAGGATGTTTCCTTCTCCAGTCTCGGCTCACAGGACACATACCAGCCAGTTCTGTAGCCCTCCTCTCTTCTCTACTTTCCTGTACATAGAGAAGATTCAAAAAGGTGGCATTATCCAGGCAGCACTTTTCCTTGAAGAAAATGTCAGAGCCAGAGATATAAACCTCTAGGAGACAACCTCAACTAATGGTTAAGGGTGTGGACTTTACAGGTAAAAGATCAGAGATTTAAAAAAAAAAAAAAAAAGCACTATATAATAACTGTGTGGTTACATTTAACTTACTTCACCCTCTAAACTTCCTCTATAAAACAAAAAATATCATAGGTTTGTGGTAGGAACTATATAAAGACAGCTCATCCAAAACACTTAGTACAGTGTTTAGATCAGTGTTGGTGTTCAAAATGTGTTAGCCGTTTGATAATGAGTCTGATTATGATGAGGTTGATGATTCTGGGGAGTCATATACATAGTATATTAAAGACATGAGTGCAAACAAAATCGCCAAGGAACAATTATGGAAAGAAAAGTGGAATGGGGAAAAAAAAAAAAACACTTATATTCAGGGTGTGTTAGATTATGTTTTGCATAAATGGCCATAACAACATGTTACTCCAACATGTTTTTCTAGATCCTTGCCACTTCCCCTCCCGCCCTGCACCATCACGAAGTGGAGGCTATTTCTCTTCCTCTTTAACCTGAGTGGGCTTTCTGATTACCTAAAGAAATAAAATGCATAAGTAAGGTTGAGGCTGGGCATGGTGGCTCACACCTGTAATCCCAACAGTTTGTGAGGCCGAGGCGGGTGGATCATTTGAGGTCAGGAGTTTGAGACCAGCCTGGCCAATATGGTGAAAACCTGTCTCTACTAAAAGTACAAAAAATTAGCCAGGCGTGGTAGACAACGCCTGTAATCCCAGCTACTGGGGGAGGCTGAGGCAGGAGAATCACTTGAACCTGAGAGACGGAGGTTGCAGTGAGCCGAGATTGTCCCACTGCACTCCAGCCTGGGTGACAGAGCGAGACTCCATCTCAAAAAATAAAAATAAATAAAAAATAAAAATAAGTCTGCATGACTTCTAAGAATAGGCCTTACTTTGAAACATGTGTGTACATTTGACTCCCTGAGCTGCCAAGTAGGAAGTGTGGCTAGCCTGAAAGCATATTGGAAAGTTTAGCACACCATTGCCTGCTATATGGAAACTAAGAAACTAACCTAAATAATCTAAGTAAGTAGATCTCCAAACAGAGCATTGAAGTTGCTGCCTGTCTTCTTCTAGCTGCCTATATAGTAAAGTGCAGGAGAAGAGAGATAACCTAAAGAAAGAATTGTTAAATATAAAGGAGCCAGGACTTGCTAGATAAAGAAAACATTTTCATTCTGAGCCTCTCTGGCGGTAAAATAACCCTAAAATTAAAAAATGAATTTAGGACAGAGAAAAAGTCTAGCATACAATCGAGAAAACATGATCTAAAGATAAAACCAAGAATATGACTGTAAAAACTTTTGTCAAGAAAAATTTAAGGTGTTACCTCAAACTGACAAAAGATTTACTAAGAATAGTAAGGCATGTCTCATAGATCCTTTCTATTACACATTGGGCTTCTAAGAATCTGAAGCACATTGTCCCACAATAGTCACACAGGAAGTCCAAAGTAGCACAAGAACTACACTGAAGATCTCTGGTTGTGGCTTTTATGTAATAGAGTAGATTATAAAATTGATACACTTTAAAAAAAAAAAAACAAAGTTTTTAAAGGTATGAGATCAGCTTAGACTGAAATGGACAGAGATAGTATCAAATTAAAGAGGATTTTGGACTCTTGAACTTCTACAAACAGAAAGCAGGCAGACAAAACTATTAAGCTGCACACACAGACTACGTTTTATAGAAAAGGTAAAGCCAAGGGCTATGAAAAAGTCATTCCCAGACAGTACAACTGAGCTTTAATCAAGAAATTGGCAACATATACCCAGGTACTTTTTCAGAATTACCATGAACCAATGACTGCTGTGCCTCAATTTCCCCTTTTTAAGTTGGGAATGTCTACTGTGATTATTTTACCTGTCCCACCATCATATGCTAGGTGTGAGAGAGAGGCAGACAGCATGACACTTTAGTGTAAAAGTCTTAGAACAAGAAGAGATTCCTCAAGGAGTTGTACACAAGGAACCACACTACAGAGCCTTATCCACACTGAACCTTACTTATATGCCAAGATCCTGGTCTTTGAGCGTGAGCCCAATGTCAAAATGGAATGAGACTTTCTTTGGCAAGTGAGGAGGATGGGGTGTGTTTTAGGGGACCAGGACACAGAGTGAATCTATTTCGCAAGAAACCAGAGGGCAGATTGTGGTAAGTTTTATTTTCCCATGGTGGCCCAAGTTTTACTTCCCAAGAAGTATTTCTTGTTCCACATGCTTTTGAAGAATCTTGTCTGATCCCCAGCAAGTGTGGAGTCCATTTCTCTTCCCCTTGAACCTGAGCAAGACTTTGTGATTGTCTTGATGAATAAAATGTTTCAGAAGTGATAATTCATGACTCCTGAGATTAGGTAATAAAAGGTTGTTTCTCTCTCTACCCTCTTGCACTTTTGAAGTCCTGAACCACCATGCAGAAGCATGGCTACCTTAAAGTTTCTGTACTAAAAAACTGTGAAAAGAGACACCATACAGTCAGAGAAAGATGCTCCAGTTTCTGCATCTTCTCCCTCTTTCCCAGGAGCCAGACATGAGTGAATAAGCCTTCAGATGATTCTAGCCCAGCATTCCTGATTGCTGCTTAAGAGAACCTGAGTAAGAACCACCAGGCTGAGCCAATCAACCTCCAGAACCATGAGGGATAAAAATAAAATGATTGTCATTGTTTTAAGCCAAGAAGTTTGGAGGTGGTTTGTTATGCAGCGATGGATAACCAGAACGCAAATTTTTCAAACAGTGGAGGAAGTGGTGCAGTCACATAATGAGGCAGAACTAAGATGGGAGAGCTTTGTGGGAGCCAAAGGAATAAATTCAAGAAAAATAAAGTATTCATCATTATAAAAGGCTTCAGAGAGGAAAAAAGAGAATGAGAACTAGAGAAAGGTCACCGAAAATTAAATGCATTTTCCATCTCTTGTCTGGAATGTAAAACTGATTTGTCTTCTAAACATAAAAACAGTATCAAATATAGAAAAGCACCAGCATATGTTCCCTCTACCAGGCTCCTTCTTGTCCCACTCTTCAAATTCTTTTTCTCCAACCTCATCCAAAAACCTGAATAAAAGGGAAAGCAGCTCTCATTATTTATCAACTAGGAGCAAGGCAAGCACAATGTAGGTGATTTACATACATTATTCCCTTTAATAATAACAATCAGTCCATTAAGCAAGCATTATCTTCATGTTACTGATCATTCATGTAAGGTTTGAGAAAACTGAATCATTTGAAAACAGACATACAGCTAGTAAAAGTTGGACCCATTTTTTTAACCTTGTCTTGTATGATTTCAACAGGCAGAATGAGGACAACTGTAGTCAGCTCTTTGTGATCAGATCTAGTCCAATGGAGACTAAACTGGATTCTGATGACTTAAGTCCTGGTCCTCTCTGAACTCTTCCCTCCTCCATATGGCATCTTTCAGATGGTTGGGAGCTTGAGAGAGTGATCTGTGGCAATCAGTTTTTCTCTCTTCCCAACAATGCAGGTTCATGTATTACTTCCCCATAATCCCCTGGACTCCAAGAGAACTGGCTTCTGTAGGCACAAATTAAACCTTCTCTATAACAGCATGAGGAAGCTAAGCTCAAAATTCTAAAAATGAGCTGCAGAAAAAGTATATTTAATACAGGAATAAGGTTCCAGATTGTGTCCTGTTTACAAAGGCACATACTGTGCTAATAGTAAAACCAAGTGAGTTCTACTTTTATAATGGTAGCCTAAAATGAATGCCACCCACCCACACCCCCAGTCTACCCACACTCACGCTCCATCAGAGCAATTAAATCTTAAATTCACCTTGCTCTGAACTACACAGACAAATGGAATTTTGTGCACATATTTGTGTGGTTTGTTTACCATCTTCTCCAAACTGCTTTACCAATTGCAATGAAAGAACTAGCTCACCCACATATGCATTCTGGGCTTTTAACTTTTAACTCACAAGATAAATGTACTTTCATAGTGATCTTGGAATAACCACTGAAATGAAACAGGTGTGGTTCATTGCCAGAAGCCATTGCTTCAAACTATACTTGAGTATTCTACGTTCCATAAGATGCTAATAGTTATTCAGTAATAATAGAGTTTTGTGGGCAAATAATTTGATGAAACACTGAAGCTCATTTTACTTTCTTGGAAATACACTGCACATTAGCATTTTAAAGCTATAGATAATTATCCAAGGTACAAATCTGCTTGTACTTAAACCAGGATTCCTGAAATCTATTTGCCCATCAGCTCTTACCTTCATACAATACTTATTATGTTTTTTGTAAAATATAACTCTTCAAGCAATATATTAGAGCAAACACCACTCTGATTCCTTTCAATCAAATAGCTTTGGATCAATTGGTAGAACAATGAAGGAATGAGCTCTTATCCTTTTCAACCTGCTTAAATATCTAATGTTGATATTGGAGAATATGAGGAAATATAGAAGCAAATCAAATGCTATTAATATGCAGAGGAGTTTGAGAAGAAAACACACAAAACTGAATAGATATTCAGTTACTGAACACAAGTTCATTGTAGTTATTTCAGGGAAACAGTTTGAAATGGTAAAAAAGATTATGGGCTTCAGAGTCAAAATGGTCTGACTAAAATTCTATTTCTACCACTTATTAGCAGAATAAGTGCTTTTTAAACTGGTTAAAAGAAGGTTATTTAATTTCCCTAAGTCTTATTGTCTTCCTTCTTGTATAAAATATGGATAAAAATAGCTACTTTGTAAATGTGGTTATGAGAAATAAATAAGCTATAGTATAGAAAATGCCTTCCACATTATAGGCATGAAATGACTAATATTCCCTTTCCTTTCTGGTTAAGTTACTTTAATTCCTCATTTAAGTAATTTTATGTTGTTACAGATAAAATGATGGTCCCATTTGAACTTAAAAAGAACATACAATTTCAAGCTACTGGCATTCAAATTTAAGTTTACACAACTGCATAAACCCCTTAAGAACCACAGGGAAAAGGAAAGATAGGCCTCTCTAGGCTATTCTGGTTCATGTTTTGATCATTTCAAACAATCTTGAAGGACATGTCTTAAAGGAAGAACTATTCAACTTTCCTACCAACTCTTCTTGTGCATCTTAAACTTTTCCTTCCCAATGAAGAACCTCAAAAGTCTTCTGCCATTTTAAAAATCCTAGAAAGAGAATTATGTGCCTACATCTATGTTTTCTTACTAAGAGATATGAAAACTTACTAAAAGCAAATCGAGTTCTTATCTATGTCATCTTCCTTCTTTGTGGCTCCCACAGCATCCAGCATAGTCCTCAGCTCCTACTATAACTTTAGTGAATAATTATTGTTTTGAGCCATTCGATACTGTAGAGAGGTGCTATGGACTGAATTGTGTCTTCTCAAAATTTATATGGGGAAGCCCTAACCCCACTATGACGGTTTTGGAGATGAGGCCTTTGGAAAATCATTAGGCTTCCCCCAATTATGACATTAGTGCCTTTATAGGAATAGACACAAGGGAGCTTGTTCGCTCCCTCTCCCTCTATCCATCCCCAGCCTCCATGTGAGAAAACAGCAAGAAGGTAGCTGTCTACAACCCAGGAAGAGAGACCTCAGCAGAAATCGACCATGCTGACATCTTGGATGTTGGACTTCTAGCTTCTAGAACTGTGAGAAAATAAATTTCTGTTGTTTATGCCACCCACTCTATGATATTTGTTATATTTGTTTTGTTAGACAGACTGAACTGCCTAAGACAAGAGGAGTAAGATTTGGAATGCTGAAAACTAAAACCAGTCAGTCAGTTTTCCTCTCTGGTATTTTCCCCTTGTGCATTCAAACTCATGTTTTGAAATGCCACTTTTCAGCTAGCTGCATGAGAGGTGTAGAAATCAATCCCCAGTCCTTTCCCTTCTGGGTGATCTCCTGAAAAAGTTTTTACCATAACATCTGTGAAACCTAAATCCTAGAAATATCAGATTTTAAACCCAAGATTTTGAAACTTGGGTACGGTAAGGGAAGTTACAGTTCCATAAACAAAGTTTACTATCTGGTGAATCTAGGGAAGGGAAGCACTTACAATTATCAACTATATTATTCTATAAGTGGGCTGAAGCAGTGGATACAGGTACTAATAAAGATAAAGATAATAGTAACAAATATTTGCTGGAAATCTGTAACATACTTGTTATTTAATACAGTTAAAAAAAGAAAATAGGCTTTTTTAAAAGATCATCCTCTGAAATAATTCAGCTTTGGAAGACATAATTCAACAAACAAGAGTAAGGAACACAATGAAAATACCTATATCTAAATAGTATTCACATAGGAGCCTTCAAGTCAAATCATAAAATAAGTAATATGCACAAAGTAGTCCACTGGGCATCAAAGAGAAACACAGAACAAATATTGCTCACGTTTTGTTCCAGAACAACCCTTGTTAATTTAAAAAATCTTGGAGAGACACTAAAGAAATTAATGCATTCCACCTACCAAATGGCAACCCATCAACTACCAAAAGTGAGGTAAAGTTTTAACTATCAGATTAAGATGAATAATGCATTTCAAACAGAAAAGGGGGTATAAGAGATAGATACGAGGATAGCGATACGAATACTTGTATTATAAAACTATAATCTGGATATCACAAGAGAGGATATAAAAGTTTCTGCTTTATTGTCTCCATCAACATAATTTTTGGTACCCAAATCCTTCCAAGACCAAGATTTCCCCCTGATAGTGTCCAGGATAAGTAAAGTGGGCTTTTGAAGATAAAGTTGCCACTCTTTCCATTCGACCTTCAGAAGATGTTGGCTGCCTCTGTGTTCTCCCCTATGGCACCAGCTGACCTCTTTCAGGGTGTTGGAGCTTGCTGTTCCCTCAAAGAATCACTCTTGTATGGCCCCTGCACTAACCCCAGGGCTTTTGCAGTTGCTGATGTTCCATCCCCATTCCCACAGGAATCGATTCTTCTCTCCATAAGGAAGAAAAGAATTCCCTCCAACATTGTAATGAGTCATAAGACGGCAAACAGGAAAGCCTCATTCTTTCAGGTTCTTATGATGTCCTTGATGTTGTCAATTAGTTAATTGCATTGTTCTTGTCATTTTTAACAGCTACCTTTCCTGGCATGGAAATCAGCATGTTTCCTGAGGAACTAGGCCAAAGGCAAAACAGGCAAGATTCTACAGAGAGTGACACTCAAAATCACCTTCCTCCAACCTCCGTGCTCAAGCAGTGTCCCTGAACTATTTCGCAGACAGACTCTGTTCTAGGAAACTACTTTTCTCTCCTATCTGGTATATTACTTAAACATGACAGGTTTTACCCTTAATGTTTTAGAAGTATCAGTCCTGAGGCTAATCATTGTTAGTTGCTGTGATGACAGTTATCTAAAATATCATACTTGGCTCTCCTAGTCATGTTTAAATTCCTTTGAAGAACTCATAGAACAGATACTCTTTGGTCATCCTGACTTTCAATAAGTATATTTAACTGGGAGGCAAGTATTATAGAATTGGTATCTAATACAATGTTATATATAACTTCTATTCTGTGATAAATATTTAAAGGCAGTAATCATAAGTAAAAACGCACTTTCTATACAAATAAGGAGTTTTATGAGCTAAAATCCATTTTAAAAAGAGTTACAAATACTGAGATATATAAAATATGTAAGATGCAAACCACTGTTGTGAGAAAGTTAAAGTAAACATGGGAATACATTTCACTTTTAATGTGAAGATCCTTAACACACCCTATGGAAAAAGAGATGAAATGTATTTTTTATGTAAGTGTACTTAAATATTCCAGACAATTTCATCACCAGGAGATTAGAAATATGACTAAGTAAAATAGAATCAACTGGTACTAACTCTGAACACCATACAATAAATGGACAAAACCCAGGTTTGTTGAGGACAAATTTTTATCTTTGTTTCTACAGATAGAATGAGAAATGAGAGTTCTCAGAATTTTGGCAACGTACACTCAAGTAAAATGCCTTATTACTAAACAATCCTTAAGGAACAAGAAGCCTTGAAATCAAGCTAGACAGAAAATGTGAAGCTATTGACAACTTGTGAAACTATTGACAATTGTCCCTGTAGCATCTCAAATTGAGCAGTAGCAACTTTTATATGCAACAGAGTTACTGTGGCTAGAGATAAATCTCCCTTAAGCCTTATCAATTATTGACCTATAAATGTGATATGATACATTGCCAAAGATACTGAAATTTCCTATGTCTCTTGGGAAACAATGGAATAAATAAAATTAAAATTGACGACCATTGTAAAGGTTGGTCAGAATTATTTTAAAAATGAGTAATGTATACTGGGATTTTAATTTTGCAATCAAAGTCCACATTTCTTTTATATACATATCAGTCAGATTTGTCTGAATTAAGTTCATCTAATATATATTTTAAAAATATATATTCCAATGAGGTTATTGTTCAGAAAATAAGCATATGTTTTTCTAATGATTTGTAGAGATAAAGAAGCCCTCCAGCAGCACTGCATTTCAGGATGAGCAGATGGAAAGTTTACTTTTATGGGAGGGTTTTCCAAGGTTGACTCCTCGTAATTCAGAAGGGTAGGAGTGAACGTTATTTTCTGATCTAAGAGTTAGCACATGTACTGTACAAGTATGACACCCATCATCTCACTGTCACTGCTGGAAGGTTGTAGGAGTATTTGAAAAAAAATGCATCTCATGAGAGCAGGTGCTGTTGTATATAACAATATACTTTGGTGTCTGACTGGTCTCTTGGGCAATTATTATTTATTTGTTTCCTTTTGCTTTGTCAGCAATTGTTTTGGTTTGCCTGTTTCTTCTTGCATATAAAAAAATTCAGTGATTAACACTAAGCAAAGGTAAATTATAGCATTTAAAGTTAATCTGATTTAATTATTTATACGTGTACATAAATGGTATCATCAAGCAATTTCCATCAGGAAGTACTATGAATGGGTTGATAATAAGTCTAGTCTAAATTTCTATTTATGTAAATCCCAAGACAATCAAATGCCTGAAATGCTGTTCTCCATTTTTTCTATTTCTTTCAACTTTGGTAATATGAACACATGATAAAAACAACAACAAGGTCAGTACAACTTTAGCAAAATCATTTTTTGTCATGTCAATGCATTCTGGGCCATTTGAACGTAAAAGTGTCTTATAGAAAAGCAAAAGCTTTTCATAATAACAGTAAAAATATATCAAAACTCATAAGTCAACATGATATTAGAAAAAAAGAGCACACAGATTTTAGAATCAGACATATCTGGCTGGGTTGTAATCCCAGCCTTGCTACTTATAATGTGGCTGATAATGGTTTAGATTTGTGTCCCTGCCCAAATCTCATGGTGAATTGTAATCCCCAATATTGGAGAAGGTGACTGGATCATGGGGGTGGATTTTCCCCTTGCTGTTCTCATGATAGTGAATTCTCACAAGATCTGGTTGCTTAAAAGTGTGTAGCATCTCCCGCTTCACTCTCTTCCTCATGGTTTGGCCATGTAAGACATGCCTGCTTCTCCTTCACCTTCAGCCATGAATGTAAGGTTCCTGAGGCTTCCCCCTAGCCCTTCTTCCTGTATAGCCTGCAAAACCATGAGCCAATTAAACGTCTTTTCTTTGTAAATTACCCAGTTTCAGGTATTTCTTTATATAAATAGCACTGTGAGAACAGACTAATACAGTGGCTTTGAGGAAATTAATATTTTTCATCTTTTCAAATGAAAAAATGGAGCCAAATACACTTGCATCCAACAATTCTACTTCTGGTTATATAATCAAAAGAATTGAAAGCAGGGATTTGAACAAATACTTGTATGCTAGTGTTCATAGCAGCATTATTTACAATAGCTAAAAGGTGAAAACAATCCAAATATCCATCAACAGATGAATAAAAAATGGTATATACATACAATGGAATATTGCTAAGCCATAAAAAGGAATGAAATTTTGATACATGCTATAACATGAGTGACCTTTAAAATTTTATGCCAAATAAAACAAGACAAAAAGGGACAAATACTGTACCATTCCACTTACATGAGCTAACTAGAGTAGATAAATTCATAGAGACAGAAAATAAGATAGAGGTAACCAGGGACTGAGGGAAGGGAGAAGTGGGAATGCAAAATTGGCTAATGGGTAAAGAGTTTCTGTTTTGGATGATGAAAAAGTTCTGAAACGGATAGTGATGATCAACGCTACTGAATTGTATACATAAAATAGTTAAAATAGTAAATTTTATGTTATATGTATTTTGCAACAATAAAAAGGCACTTACCTCAAAGAGTTGTGAAGATTATATAGCCTATCTTTTAAAGTACTAGCACAAATAGGCATCTGACAAAGGCAACTCAACTCACCCCCAACTCCTTTTGCTTTCGTTTTTAGAGAGTGACACACATGATTTTAAGCAATGTTGAGTTAATTTACATTGGCAAAGACAAAGTAAGAGAAACCAGGGGAGTCCATGTATATTGTCTTGATGAGAAATATAAACACAAGTATTTTTTACCAGAGAACTCCTGGCCCACTAGTGGCCCTTTGTATTAGATTGAAATGGCTCTGCAACTTCCCAATGAGTGGTCTACATTCTGTTTCTATAAATCCCCTGGTTTTCAAAACTCTATTTAAAATGGTG
The DNA here is from genome assembly GCF_028878055.3 of Symphalangus syndactylus. Lineage (NCBI taxonomy): Eukaryota > Metazoa > Chordata > Mammalia > Primates > Hylobatidae > Symphalangus > Symphalangus syndactylus. The sequence continues at coordinate 26,372,684 of NC_072428.2, read as the reverse complement.
AGTACAAGTTAAGATTATTTTCCATTACCAAAGAATGTATTTTTGTATTTCTTTGAAGCAATAATTGAAATAAATATAATTCATTCATTCACATAGACCACAAGTTTTTATTTATTTATTTATTTATTTTTTTGAGACGGAGTCTCGCTCTATCGCCCAGGCTGGAGTGCAGTGGCACGATCTCAGCTCACTGCAAGCTCCACCTCCTGGGTTCACGCCATTCTCCTGCCTCAGCCTCCCCAGTTGCTGGGACTACAGGCGCCCACCACCATGCCCCACTAATTTTTTGTATTTTTAGTAGAGATGTGATTTCACCATGTTAGCCAGGATTAGACCACAAATTTTTAATGAGCATTAAATGTGTAGGGAACAAAAGGCCCCAAGACTTGTAATACTAAGTCCTTATCTTTGGAAAATGTAGTAAAGACAAGAGATAAAAATAACAGATTTCCTTCTGCCTCCTGGAAATTCCTTAGGAATGTGTTCAAACTCTACCCATACTATAAAAGGCATTTTTGTTGCTTATATTGTCATTAAACCTCACTTTTAGTTTCCTCTTCTCTCTAGCTTCTCCTACAGCTCCCAACGGCTGTTTGAAATATGTGTGTCTATATGTATTTATGTATATATACATAGGTATGTGTGTGCATATACACGTATACATAAACACCTGCAATCAATATATGCACACACAAATACATATTTGTTTGTGTATCTATAAACACACATACACACACGTAAAGAGAGGGAAGGTGAGAGAAAGAGAAGTTATTGGAAATTAACTCTAGTGCCCTCTCTACTACTCTTCTGTCCTTTTACACGCAAAATGAGTAAATTATGGTAATTTTCTCAAACCCCTCCTATGCTCCTTAATCTAGTGTACTGTTTCCAACCTAATTATATTTCCTTTTCAAGGTTCACCAACAACTCTCCTGTTACAGAGTCCCAGAATCCAGTGGCCTTTTTCAGGCTGATTTGCTGTGAAGTTTTTGCTGTATTTGATAAAGCTATTTACCTATCATTTTTAAAATCCCCCATACCATGATGTCTATCCTTCACACAATCTGATTCTTCCTCTTCATCTCAATCAGCTCCCCTGTGTATCACTCCATATTTTTTGTCCTGTACCTAAACTCTGCAGTTCTCCCATACTCAATGCATTGTTTTATTTCCTTGTTTCTTTACAGTCTTGTCCTAGAAATGTCAGTTCGGGGTAGCCTATGACCTTCCAAACCATACCTTCATTTGTATCCTTTGGCCTGACTCCCAAAACCTAGTTTTTTAAGATGACTAGTGAAAATTTTCACTTACATGTTTTGTCAACATCAAAAACATTTTCAAAACCCAACTCATTAGTTTTTCCTGACCCTTTCCCCAAATTTATCTCCATAACTTTTTCATTGATCCAACTATTTGCTTTGGAAATTGGACTCAAAACTTTCAATTCATCTCTGATTTTATCTATTGTTAGTTCTTCAACATGATATTCATAAATATTTAGGAGCCTAAATTCCCACTGACTCCACCCTCACTGAGGCCCTCATCATATTGAGAGGTGACGGCATGCTGGCAGCCCTCCCTCACTCTCTGTGCCTCCTCGGCCTTGGCGCCCACTCTGGCCACCACTGGCCACGCTTGAGGAGCCCTTCAGCCTGCCGCTGCACTGTAGGAGCCCCTCTCTGGGCCAGCCGAGGTCAGAGCCAGCTCCCTCTGCTTGAAGGAGGTGTGGAGGGAGATGAGCGGTGGGCATGGGCTTGGTAGGCCCGCACTCCAAACGGGCAGCCGGCACCGCTGGCCCCGGCAGTGAGGGGCTTAACACCCAGACCAGCAGCTGCGGAGGGTGCACCGGGTCCCCCAGCAGTGCCGGCCTGCTGGCACTGTGCTCAAATTCTTGCCAGGCCTTAGCTGCCCGCCCGCGAGTAGGGCTCCGTACCTGAAGCCCGCCATGCCCAAGCCTCCCCCCAGCCATGGGCTCCTGCACTGCCCGAGCCTCTGCGGCACCTGCTCCCATCAACCGCCCGAGGGCTGAGGAGCGGGGGTGAATGGTGCCAGACTGGCAGGCATCTCTGCCTGTGTCCTAGTTGCGGGATCCACTAGGTGAAGCCAGCTGGGCTCCTGAGTCTAGTGGAGACTTGGAGAACCTCTATGTCCAGCTAAGGGATTGTAAATACACCAATCAGCACTCTGTCTAGCTCAAGGTTTGTAAACACACCAATCAGCACCCTGTCAAAATGGACCAATCAGCTCTCTGTAAAACAGACCAATCAGCTCTCTGTAAAATGGACCAATCAGCAGGATGTGGGTGGGGCCAGATGAGGAAATAAAAGCAGGCTGCCCTAGCCAGCAGTGGCAACCTGCTTGGGTCCCTTTCTGCACTGTGGAAGCTTTGTTCTTTTGCTGTTCGCAATAAATCTTGCTGCTGCTCACTCTTCGGGTCTGCACTGCCTTTATGAGCTATAATACCCACCGCGAAGGTCTGCAGCTTCACTCCTGAGGTCAGCAAGACCATGAACCCACCAGAAGGAAGAAACTCTGCACACATGCGAACATCTGAAGGAACAAACTCCAGACACACCACCTTTAAGAACTGTAACACTCACGGCGAGGGTCTGCGACTTCATTCTTGAAGTCAGTGAGACCAAGAACCCACCAATTCCGGACACAAATATCATGTCTCCAACAGCCCTCAGTTGCCCAGATTTCAATCTTTCTTATGAGCTGCTAGAAGACCAATCTTCAATATTATGATGACCTAAAAGTTATGCCTTTTTAAGATAGAATGATTAGAAATGATTACAACAGAAATTTTTTGTGAACAACTCAGATCCATTCATTACTTCTTACTGTCTTCTAAATCAAACAAAAACTTTTGAATCTGGATTTGACATATTTTATGAACTGAAATCACCCTCCCTATGATCTGCCTATTTATTCCCCAGGATATAATTTATATTTAATTATCCAGTTAATCAACCTCCTGCCTACTCACTTGTTGGCCATACTTCTGTGTATTAGTTTCCCCCTCGCTCCCTCTGCCTAGTGAAGTTTTGCCACCCCTCTAGAATTAACCAAAAGCATTCTCTTTTATGGAACATTCAGAACTATTTTCCAACCTAATGTCCCTTTCCTTTATCTAACATATTTGCCTTTGTGATGTAATGTAGCGCATAATGATATCCTTGATGATTATTTATCCTTAATTCAGTAGCCTCCATTTTGGTATAGTTCAGAATTTATTTCTAGAGTTTAAATTTTTGCTTTGCTGTCTAGTAGATGCATGGCTTGCAGAAATTTTTACTTCTGAGTACAATTTAAGTTTCTTCAAAGGGATAACTTTTCAGAGTATTAATGGGAAATATAGTTGATATATAATAGTGATTAATTAACTATTGGTGCTGTAACAACAGCGCTTAACCTCACATGTAGTAGCTCAAAATAACACAAACGTACTATCTTAGGAAGTAAGAAGTTTAAATGGGCAGGCAGGCCTGTGCTTATTCTGGAAGCTCTAGGGAAGAATCCATTTCCCTTCCTTTTCCATCATCCTAAGGCTGCCCACATTACTTGGCTCACAGTCCCACATTACTGCAAACCTTGCTTCCATAGTCACATCTCCTCTGACTTTCCTGTCTCCCTCTTTCATTGATGAGGACCCTGTGATCATATTTGAGCTCTCCTCAATATTCCAGGATAAACTTCCGAAATGAAGACCCTTAGTTTAATCACATCTGCAAAGTCTCTTTTACCATGCAACATAACATATTTACAAGTTTTAGGAATGAGAATATAGACAACTTCAGTCTACCGCATATTACCCAATATATATCAGTTCCTTTCTCTCATCGCCTAAATTATAAACTACATAAAGACAAATATGAAACTTCATTCTCCCTTCTGTTGCCTTTCCAACATTTATCATGGTGCAAAGTTAATGGCAGATGCTAAAAGAAAGGACTGTTAATTTTTATCAAACTCTATGTCATATTTGATGGGATTGAATTATTCACTCCTGTCTCCATGACACGGCCCATTTTGTAGGACTGTTACATACAGACCCTACAGGCTAGCACAGAAAACAGCAACCACATATTTCAATCCATCCCCAGTAGAGCTAATTCAAGACTTTAATTTTGTTCTCAGCCCTACAATAACTTTTTTGTTCTAATTTGTTTGGGTAATTTCACCTGACTTCTCAGAATTTTCTTTCATAAAAAATATATAATTTGTCATTTACACTTTCATATTTCAACTAAGAATTTGAGGAACACATTTATTCCTTATATGAAAATAGAAATTCTATTACAAATAGTCATAATGTTTAAATAAATTATTATTTTAGAAAACCAATCTCTAACTACAAATGGTTAAGAGAATATGTTTTGTTTTGCTTTTAAGCTTCACAAGGTGGTATACAGTGTCATAGTTCTCTTAAGAAAAAATAAAATATCTTCATTCTCAAATAGTTAAACCATCATATAATCATCTTAGGAGACATGTGAACATAAAAGTCTATACTTCAACATAGAAAGCCTCTGAATTAGAATTTGGAATTTTCTTCCTTTGATACAATTTTTTAAAGACACATGTTTCCCCAGGTCATTTCAAGTTTCCTTGGTTGTGAGTTGAGTTTTTTATATTATCCTGAGAACACAAAATTCTACTAAAGCAGTCATCCTGGTCACATCTGCAGGGTCCCCTAGTTTCCCCTGCTTTCTTTCTACATCATGACTGAAAAATCACAAAGTGCCCAGCCAGCTGCAGGTGTTTCCCAGCAGGCTTGAACTCAAACCAGGGCCTTGAACATTCCCAGGCACTCATAAAGGTATCCAGATTGTTGCCCAAAAGAGTGAAAGATATTGGCCCCAACCCTGAGCCAAATTCCTTAAGCCTTCATGTATACTCCATACCTGCTCACAGCGGGCATACCACGGTAGAACATCCCTGTTCTCCCACTGTCCATCACGAGGACATACAGCAGCATTCTGTGCATAAGTTCCCCTGATAAATCATCCTGGGGCTTTGCACTTCTTTCTCTGGAATCCCAATCAGCACCACATCAAGACGGTTTGGGCACTCCCTTGTGGGAATTCCCCTGCCTCTGCTTTTGGGGCAATGCCAGCCTCTGGGTCAGCAGTACAAAACATCAACTTAGCTATCACCACTGAAAATGAAACATCAAAAGTGCCTCTGAACATGAACATCTGTAGAAAACACACACAGTTGTGAATGAAAACAAACAGAAAAAAATGAGTCTAACTCAACCACCAACATAATGTTACAGAGGTCACTTAAAAATCGGGAACTCAAACCTAATCATTTGACTCTATGCCACATTCAAGCCCAGAAAGTCTTTCACTGGTAGAAATGTCCCTTGGTGCCTAAGGAATTTTGCATTCACAAATTAGCAAAAGATAATGTGTCACACTTTGACCTTCTTAGACCTTACTTGGTTGAGTCATATTTCTAATGTTTTAATGTGATTTTCTGAATTGAATTAATTGTTAACTTGTTCCAGTGTGAAGACTCTTTAAAAAAAAAAAAAAAAAAAAAAAAAAAAAAAAAAAAAAAACTAGGATTTTATCTGTTTCCATTTCCTACTACTGGGTGTTACTGTTCCCTGAGGAAAATAGCCACCAAGGCATCAAAGCTTTCACAGGCAACAACAAAAAAACTTATTACCAAGTTTCGCCATCAGACCAAAATGCAAAGTTACACACAATTGTCTGCCTCTTTCTCTACCGGAAAGAAAACAAACAAAAAACTCAGGGCTTGATATAATGCTAAATCTTTTCATGACATCAAAGCTTCCATTTTAGATTAATTTTCTTCCTACATTTGAAGATTATAAATTATGTATAATTTATTTTATAATTTATAATAAAAAGTAACATATGTAAAATTCTAGAAAACTTAAAGATGGTTGCAGAAGCTCCAACCATTTCTATCTGGAGAAACTTAACTTTGCATACTACAAAAAAACAACAGTCTCTTTTACAAACCACCCACCCCCTCCCCCACATAAATATATAACTTCGTCTAGTTGCCACATCATTTTAAAATTTGAATACATTTTCATTCCAAATTAAATTTTTTTTTAAACTGTAAGCACTGGATATGGAAAGCCCCTGTGTAAGTTGTAGTGAGAGATTTAGATCTGAACATGGGCTTTACCTGCAAAGAGCTACATGTAAAAATAGAGTGATAAAAAAGAATCTCTAAAACTCATATCTTAGAATTATATCCCTTTGTTGATCGAACCCCCCAATGGAGCAACTACCCATATTATACACAGAAAGTAGCTTCTGGGAAATGTGGCACATATACACCATGGAATACTATGCAGCCATAAAAAATGATGAGTTCGTGTCCTTTGTAGGGACATGGATGAAACTGGAAAACATCATTCTCAGTAAACTATCGCAAGGACAAAAAACCAAACACCGCATGTTCTCACTCATAGGTGGGAATTGAACAATGAGAACTCATGGACACAGGAAGGGGAACTTCACGCTCCGGGGACTGTTGTGGGGTGGGGGGAGGGGGGAGGGACAGCATTAGGAGATACACCTAAGGCTAAATGACGAATTAATGGGTGCAGGAAAACAACATGGCACATGGATACATATGTAACAAACCTGCACATTGTGCACATGTACCCTAAAACCCTAAAGTATAATAAAAAAAAAAAGTAGCTTCTGGGAAAAACAGAAAGGTTAAGTCAATTTTATCATCCTCATAAATGATAAAGTGATATATATATATTAAATACCAACCAAGGGCAGACTAAATATATTCTATTACATTTTCCTGCAGAATTTCCATTAAAAGTACAAGAGAAAATGTATCTATCCACAAAGGAATCTAGCAGTAAAGGAAAAATGCAGTACCTTTGTGTAGAACACAGGGTCTTGAAATATCTGACCCCCATATCTGTGATCTCGTAAAGCAGGAAAATGTTGAGGACAGGAGAATTCCTGCTGAGAACAAGAGAGCGACAGAGAGTTCTCTACTCACACAGTTTGGGTGGACTCTTCTCAGGGGCCAGGAGGTCTTCTACTGCAATGATCTAACCTCTGCTGGCCCACTAGCCACTGACTCACTAATCTACAACAATAATTATTTCTCTACTATAAATGCAGCTAAAGGAAAGGACAGGAAAGGAGTTTTTAAACTCATTTTAAGTAAATATTTCCAAAGAGAAAAGTGAAGTATAAAGTCTGTTTCCTCCCCTGCCTCTTTCTCTCTGTCCCTCTCCCCTTCTCTTTCTATCAGTCTCAGACACAAAAGCTCAGATATTATTTCACGTTTTTTCTCTGAAGCGAAATAATTTAAGAGCCATGTGCAGCCACACAGAGAGTCATGAAGGTGATAATGATGATATTTTCCTACAAGTCATGTAGGTTTGAAGCTTCCACAGCCCTTTAGAAGCTCACTGAAACACTGATTGAATGGAATGTGTATGTGACTAAAGACAGAATCACAGGTTTGGTAGTTAAGTGGATTCTCAAATCAGGACAAGGTGAGACTTACATTCCGGCCATCATACTTAACAGTCATGTGCACTTGGGCTAGTTCTTTATCTTCTATAAGCCTTCATTCTCTCTTTTAGGTGAAGTGAGGACAATGATACTTACCTTATAGCATTATTGCGAGGTATGCTGCAGATAATGGTATCACAGCATCTAGAGCCCCATATCTAGAATGTAATAACGGCTCAATAAATGTTTTTTTTTTTTAAGCAACAAGCAAATGCAATATAAGGAAGATTTCTAAAATCTGTTGATATCCTTTTTCTGCTTTGGCAAGTAGAAGATATTGGTGGCTGAGGGTCACAGTGACTTTTCAGCACCGACCTAAGTCAGAGCTGCAGGTTTAGAAGGATTCAATACCAGACTGAATATCTGCCCCAGAACCTGTTTTTTTCCCCCTTCATTCTTTCCTTCCTTACTTCTTTTATAAAAATCTACATTGGGTAACTACTGTGGTTATATTGTGCTACAGGTTTGTGATAGAGAAATAATAATATAGTTAATATTTCAGGAAAGTCCCGGTCTAGCTGGGAAAAGGGAGAAGTCAAATGGTAGTCATAAAATAGGAAATCAGTGTTAGGACAGGTGTGTTCTAAGGTGTTTTAAAACATCAAAGGGAGGTCAACTGAATTGGATCGGGAGATTGAGGAACGGTCTTTTCAATGATGATGATTAAGAAGACCCCAGCCAAAACATATGGACATTCAAACCTTCTGCCTATACAACACATAACACACTCAGCATAAAATGAGCCTTAAGGCCACGTGTATGTGAGGAACTAATTTCTGATTTGGCTCAGAATCTTCACTATCAGATTGTCAGGTCAGTACTCCCAGTACTTCAGGTAGCTAAGTATAAAAATGCATGAAAAAAGTTATTTAATTCAGAGATTTATGAAGTCCACAAAAGGTTTTGTTGAGAATGACTGTTCTCGCGGAGAAATAAGAATGACCTACATTTTACTCGAGAGCTGAAAAAGAAAAACTAATAAAACAAGCTACAAAAGATTTACAGTGTGATCCTGTCAAATTTCACTTCTCTCTTCTCTAAGGAACTAATGAAAATGCTTAGCGACCAATGTTTAGCAAGGTTTCCATTTTTCTTCTTGTATGACCCACATTTTTCTGTTCAGCTCTGTTCTTTATTTGCCACCCTAAGCTGGTGTTACTTTCTTGAATTGGGGTTGTTGCTACTATATGATTTTTCAATCTCTGTGAATGTGACAGCATCTACTTAGTTTATTATATTTGCAGAAACTAGAACTACTATGTGCTTAGGTGCACAACAAACATTTGATGTATGAATAAATGCCTCCCCCCAAAAAAATAAATACTGAACTTGATAGAAAATTGTTTTAAATCTCTGCGCAGTCTTTTACTCCATGTCTTTCTTTAATCTAGTTTCAGAGCTGTGTCAATGGCAAATATTACATTTTGTTCTTTGTGGCTAGAAGAAATAGGTCTGAATTGCAACTAGAATCCAAAATGAAAATAAAAGTGCCATTGGACAGAACTATTGCTGTTTCTATTGAATCAGTTAGGACTCTTGGTGTCTAACCTTGACAACCCACCACTGAGTAGAACACACAGGAACATTCAAGGAATTAAACAGGTGGATTGGATCAGGAGCTGCATTGTATTCATCATGCTGGGGTCTGCAGGGTCATGCAGGGAGTAAAAGTCTGGGGTTGAACTCTGACAGGTCATGTGAGCCATGCCATGGGGTTGGACAAATATCAGGTGCAGTATGGATGCAATTAGATTCAAAACTAAACTTCACTGACATTTGTAGAAATTAGAAAAAATTATACATTTTAATAGCCCATTTAGATAAAATTTAGTGAAATAGGCACATTCAGATATTGCTAATTAAAGTGTAGTTTTATATCAACACTTCTAAAGAATAGTTTAACAAAATATTTCAAAAATAGCTTTAAAAATCTATAACCTTCGGTCAAGATTTATTTTGAGGAATTTATCCTAAGAAAAAGTATAGACGTATACAAACATATGTTTGTATCTGCAAATATATTATGTACAATGTTAATTACAATGTAGCTAAAACTAGTGAAACATTTAAATAACCCAAATATTCAATATTAGTGTTGATTATCTAAATTACAGCTTATCTATTTAACAGAAGATAATGTAACTGTTATAAATCATGTTATGCCACATGCATTCTCTTTGGGGGCTAAAACTGATGCTTCAGGGGAGTTAAAAAAAATCTTGCTCTTTCTATATAAAATGCACAGATATAAATAAGTGCACAAACAGATATACAATGTATCTGTGGTATTAAAATTCCTTGGAGGAAGCAATTAGGTAAAAAATGTTTTAGACAGCTCCTTTTGTGGGACAATAATAAACCAAACATTGAGAATACTATTGTAGAAGAATATTTATTGACAAGGAAAATATTCTTGATAATTATAACCACAGTAATCATTGTTGTTATAACAATATCTAATCAAATGGGTCCAGTGTTATGTGCTTTAAATAGACAATATGGTTTCTCAGAAAGTGCTTATGAAATAGGTATTATTCCCACTTCATAAGCAAAGAAAAGCGAAGTGAGAAACACTATTATTTCCCCAGATAAGAAAACTGAGGGTCAATGTGCCCTATATAACACTAAGAAATTCAGACCGAGGTCTAGATCTGTCTAAATCAAGTAAACACAATCTTAGCAATTATGCAAGTTTCCAAATGGTGTAATGATACACACACACACACACACACACACACACGAGAATGGAAGCACGTAAACCAAATATTAGTGAAAAGTCTATGAAAGTTTAATTTCTTTGGCTTTTCTTTATTATCAAATATTCTATCTGGTATGCACATTATTTTTAATAAAGAATAAGCAGCAAATCTTAAGTAAACAGCTAACCTTGCCCTCAAGGACCTTTCAGATAAGCAGGAGAAAGAAGACGTGAAAGCAAATAGGATGTGAGTGGAATTAAGTCCTACTTCAGTCACTCACTAACTTATTTCTTGGGCAAGTTCCCCAAACCTTCTTTGGGTCTCAGATGATAAACAGAAATGAAAATATCTGTGAGGATAAATATGAAAAGAATCAGTAATGAGAAGTAAGCCTCCAACTCCCTTCTCTGCTGCCCCACCAGCCTTGCTCCAGGGCCTCAGGTGCAACTGGTACCAAGGCTACAGAGACAGTGTCCAAGGTAAGGCATGCAGACATGAAAGTGACCTTGAATACCAGGCTAAGGAATTCAGACAAAACCCAGTAAACGTTCTCTTGAATTATTTCCTAATATCAGTGGGCTCAATTTTCTACTTTTTTTTTTTTTTTTCCTTTTCTTATCTTTGCTTTCAACCCTCCACTTTTAGAATAGGCTAAGGAAATTTTTAAGTTAACCTCAGGGTTCATATTAATTGAATTTTTTGTTATTTCTTGATATAAAGCTTGCTAGACATGTCTCCTGCACTGAAGGACTTATTAACAGGGGAAATGGCTCATTCTGCAGCATGCCAGCAGAATTCAGAGCAGCCTGGCACCTGCCTTCTTCAATTAATAAGCAGGTAAGGGTTATATCTGATTACACATTTTCCCTTCTCCTCTCCTCATCCACCTGGAACAATCATTAGAGCCAAATGGGTTCTGTCCTACGCTCCTGGGAAAGGCTTCCTCCCAAAGTCATTCTTCTCTGGACCGCCACTTGTTGTGGCCTTCCTTGGGCAGATGGTGTCTGGAAGGCATGATTGATAAACATGTTTAAATATAGAAGCCAATCTTTTCTGGGTGCCAAGCAATTACTCAACATCACAGATAGGCCTGCCATAGACCAACAAAATAGCTATAGTTTATTATTTCACACATTGAGGAAATGAAAAATTATTAAGAAACCGTCAAATGACAGTGTGCCTGTAAAATCTGGAAAACATTTACCAGCCACCATTTGCAAGCAAAGCCACCAGAATATAGGAAGGCTGAAAGTCACCTTGCCTTCTTCACATGCTGTAGAGTCAGTTTGGTGAGATGCATCTCCTTCTAAGGAAAATAGCTCTACTTCAGAGCAAATTTTAAACTAGCAAAACTACACCTCACCACAACCTGATTGCTTTCTTCCCAGCAACTGACATGAATAAATGTAATAATCATGAGTGTTGCAATGTCTTTGACATCACATGGGTCAGGTGCCATGTCAAACACTTTACATACATGGCCTGGCTTAATCCCCATTACAAATACTCTGGTGGGTACTCTTACCTCCCAAATAATAGCCGCAAAAATTAAGGCTCAGGAAAGTTTAATTGTTTAAGGTAAGCTTAACAGTTCTAGAGGCAGAATTCATACCCAGGGGTGTCTGATTCCAAATCCTATGTTTGTTTCACAGGACTAGGATGACCTTCACTTCACTATAATCCACTCAACACAATTCAGCCCTCTTCAAGTCCTCATCATCACAAATATCCTAGCCCTACCCTACCACCTTCTTTAAGGTGTGCCTGCATGTATTAAGGAATACATATTGGAGAGGATCCTCCCAGACAATAAAATGGCTTCAAGTTTTGAAGATTAAATTACGGACACTGCCTAGTGTTTATGAGGAGAAAGAGCTGACACAATTTAATATAGAAAAAAAAATTGAAACAAAAGTAACAACAAAAAAATCAAAAGCAGCAGGAAGAGGGTTTTTTTGTTTTGTTTTGTTTTGATGGAGTCTTGCTCTGTCACCCAGACTGGAGTGCAGTGGCACAATATCGGCTCACTGCAAGCTCCACCTCCGGGGTTCACGCCATTCTCCTGCCTTGGCCTCCCGGGTAGCTGGGACTACAGGTGCCCACCACCACGCCCGGCTAATTTTTTGTATTTTTAGTAGAGACGGGGTTTCACCCTGTTAGTCAGGATGGTCTCGATCTCCTGACCTTGTGATCCACCCACCTCGGCCTCCCAAAGTGCTGGGATTATAGGCGTGAGCCACTGCGCCTGACAAGAAGAGTTTTTAATAAGGACTGAGTTAACCATAATCTGACCACCACTATATCTCTCCCCTACGACAGCATATGTTTATGATCAAAGTATTAGAGGTTTAAAAAGAAGTAAGACATACCTAGAGAGATGGAAGAGTGTCAGATTTAAATTAAATTCTTATTGTATCATATTTATTTTATTTCTTTTATGTGGATCTATGTTTGTAGAACAATGCTTGGGTACATTTCTCAGATTAGGTAAGGAGATGGGGGATAATCAAAAGAGAAGGTCCAGAAGGGAACAATGGAAATTTTATGGGATGAGGCTGGGTGTAGTGGCTCATGTCTGTAATCCCAGCACTTTGGGAGTTAGAGATGTGCAGATCACTGAGGCCAAGAGTTTGAGACCAGCCTGGTTAACATAGCAATAACTCATCTCAAAAGGAAGGAAAGAAAGCAAAGGAGGGAAAGGAAGAAAGAAAGGAAAAAATTTTACGGGATGAAAAAATCCTGCTATATCATACTTTTTAAAAAGTTACTGTGTATTAAGTATCAATTTGATAGGATTGAAGGATGCAAAGTATTGTTTCTGGGTGTATCGGTGTTTCTGGGTATTGCCAGAAGAGATTAACATTTGAGTCAGTAGACTGGGAGAGGAAGACCCACCCACAATGTCGGCACCAGCCTATATCGGCTGTCAGCGTGGCTAGAAAAAGCAGGCAGAAGGTGAAAGAAGCTGACTTGCTGAGTCTTCCAGCCTTCATCTTTCTCCTGTGCTGGATGCTTCCTGCCCTCAAACATCAGACTCCAAGTTCTTTGGCTTTTGGACTCTTGGACTTAAACCAGTCATTTTCCGGGGCTCTCCGGCCTTCGCTACAGACTGAAGGCTGCACTGTCAGCTTCCCTACTTTTGAGGTTTTAGGACTTGGACTGGCTTCCTTGCTCCTCAGTTTGTAGATGGCCTATCATGCAACTTCACCTCATGATTATGTGAGTTAATTCTCCTTAATAAACTCTCTTTCATATATACATATATCCTATAAGTTCTGTCCCTTTAGAGAACCCTAATACAGTTACCTATTGATGACTGTGTGTTGTGTGTCTACATTTTATGGTTATAAATACAAAAAAAAATGAAAATACAAATGAAACCCCAGATTTCCATTTGACTTTAGAGTCAAAGACATGACAGTAAAAGTGACTCTACAATCACTGGCTTCTCCTTTAGGCTCCTCTGCACCATCCCTGACCAAGGAGCATGAAATTTCACAATATGATAGTCCCTCCATAGCTTAAAACCTGGAAAAAAATATTTGCAAATTATAGTTCAGTAGTCCTATTAATCATAGCTAACCTTAATTAAGCATTTAGTATATGTCAATGTGCTAAGTGTTTGACATCACTACCTAGCTTATCCTTACAACAACCTAATGGGTAAAAACTATCATTACACTCACTTTACAGATGAAATTAAGTTCAGAGAGTCTAAGTAGTTTATTCAGATTCAAGAATTAGGACTTGAGCCCAGGACTGCCCTGCTGAATTATTGATATTTTTCTGACTTTGATATTTGTTTTCACCCATCTACTTGGCCACTGAGCACTTTCCTCTGGAGATGCCAATAAAGCACATAATGACTCAAATGTCTATTCTTTTTTAAAATATAGCTTTGCACATAATTTAAAAAATTTCTAACAGTAATTTAACAGTGTAACAAATGTCTTATTTGTAACAGCAAGCAAAAATATAAAGTAGCTCAATGTAAACTTACTATTTTTAAAATATGCAGTACCTATAAAAAAGCCATAAAATATTCCATAAAGTTTGGGATCATAAAGGAATACAGAAAATGAGAAGCAATCTTCCTAGATAAGAATGACTCAATTTTGAAAAGAAGCAGTTTTTTCCAAATTAAGGAAGTATTTAATTCAATTCTAATCAAAAGGTCAATAAGATTAGCCAGAAAGAAACTAAAAGGAAGATCTAAAAGTTCACTTGGTAGAAATAAACTAATTAAAATGAATTCAGAACATTTTTCCAGGAAAATTGAGCAGGTAAATATGCAAAACATATTACAAAGCTATAACATTCTTCCTTACTAGCTGTTCGATCTTAACATATCTACTTAAACTCTCAATGCCTCTGCTTTCTACCTGTTAGTATCTATTATTATTAAGAGCTGTTTGCAGTAATAAAGTTCATTAGGTCCTCAATAAGCAGATCTTGTTTGGTGGATTATATAAAATAATGTTCATAAAATACCAAGCAAGCATGTTACAGCTCAATAAGTCCTTCTTGCCTGCTGAACAGAAAAATCCAATACACTAAGACAGTAGGTGTTGCAGTAGAGGAAGAGCTTAATAATCATGGAGCACCAAGAGGAGGACAAGAGATTTTGCTCAAATCTGCCTCCCAAGAACTCAGAAGCTAGAGCTTTTAAGGATAATTTGACAGGCAGGGGCTAGGGAATGAGTGCTGCTGATTGGTTACAGATGAAATCATAGGGATTTCTAAACTAAGAAATCAAGTGTCTTCATGTGCTGAATCAATTTCCAGGTAGGGCTCACAGGACTAATCGAGTCAATTCTGTGGTATGGGTCATGGGTCTGGGTGGCATCAGTTGCTCTGCCAGAATGTGAAAGTCTGAAAAATATCTCAAAGACCAGTCTTAGGTTTTACAATAGTGATGTTATCTATGGGAAAAACTGGGGGTAGTTATAAATCTTGTGAGTTCTGACTACGTGACTCCTGAGCAGCAACTGTAGAAAAGGCAACTAGGGAGCAATGGCTGTTTATCATTTAAGTAAGCCTACATCATAGCAGAATTCAGGCCCTTCCCATAATTCTAACCTGGAAGACTTTCATTAGCTTTACGAAGGCAATTTCGGTCCTCACAGAGGGGGCTAGTTTTGGAAAGTGACTATCATCATCCTTGCTTTAAAGTTAAACTATAAGCTAAATTTCTCCCACAGTTAACTTGGCTTATGTCCAGGAATGAACAAGGGCAGTTAGCTTGTGAAATTAGAAGCCAGATGGAGTCAGTGATGTTACATTTCTCTCTCTATTACAGTTTTTGCAAAGGCAATTTCCAGCAGACAGACTATCAAGAATAAGTACTCAGTAAAAGTTAGTAGCTATTGTCATTATTTTTATAGCATAATACTTGGCTAATGATACACACCAAATCTATTTATTCATTCTCCCAAGGAACATATTTGCTGAATATGTACTTTATGCCAGGTCAATTCTTGATGCTGGGAAAATTGTGGTAAAGCAGACAGACAAAGTCCATGTTTCCATGGAGCCTATACTCCCGATGTTGAAGACAATACAATTAAATGGACAAGCAACTTTGGATACTGCTAAATCCCAGAAAGAAACTATTAATAAGGTCAAGTGACCCATATTGATAGGAAAGTATATCTAAGACAGAGGGATCAGGAAGACCTCTTTGAAACAGACAAAGCATAAGGAATAAGCCATATGGAGATCTGGGGAGGGGCCTTTCAAGCAGGGGAAGCAAGTGTTAAAATCATAAGAGAAACCAGCTTGGAGTGTAAATGAAGAGTAAGAATTACTCTATGTGATTGGAGAGTAATGATTCAAGGGAGAGTAAGGGAGGTGAATAGATATAGCTAGATAGGCAAGAACCAGATAAGGAGACAGAGGTGAAGAGAAACCAGAGTAGACCCCTACACTGTGTCACATGCCAAGATTACTTCCAAAGAGATCAAAAGATTAAACATAAAATATGAAAACATTATAATAATTGTAGGGGATTATTTGATTCTGGAAAGGTGAAAACCTTTTAAAGCATTCAATTAACAGCACAAATCATAATGGAATAAACAGATGTATATGAACACATAACACCTTCCAATTCCCATGCATTAAACATATAATAAATAGGTTGGGCATGGTGGCTCATGTCTGCAATCCCAGCAGTTTGGGAGGCCAAGGTGGGTGGATCACTTGAGGTCAGGAGTTCATGACCAACCCGGCCAACATGGCGAAACCCTGTCTCTAATGAAAATACAAAAATTAGCGTGGTGCACGCCTGTAATCCCAGCTATTTGGAAGGCTAAGGAAGGAGAATGGCTTGAACCCAGGAGGTGGAGCTTGCGGTGAGCTGAGATCATGCCATTGCATTCCAGCCTGGGTGACAAAGCAAGACTCCATCTCAAAAAATGTTTTATATATACACATATATACACACACATTAATAAGGAGGTTAGAAAACATTATAAGCTGAGAAATATGTGCAATTTAGTTAAGTGTTAACATGTTTAATAACTTATTTGAGTAAAAATAAGTAAATCTAAATTAAAATACAAACACAGGAAGGAAAAGTACAAATCTATAAACTGAAATAGTATATAAACACATGAACAATTACAAAAAGTAAAACAGTGATAACCAATAAACACATGAAACATGTTATCACTGTAATAATCAAAAACATGCAAAAGTAAAAAATGGAATATAACTTTCTGATCAAATTCATAAATTCAAAAAAAATTATAAATTCATTGTTGATAAAAGTCAATTATGCTACCCAAATGGGATATGCATTCCCACTGAGGGCTTTAGAAAGTATAAAGCTAAGGGTAAATTTGAATATAAAAGGAAACTTAAGTTAGCAGAGCCCTTCTAGAAGTTAGGGGCCTTAAAAATCTAAACATGTTTAAGAGGGGAGGGGAAGATGGCTGACTAGATGCAGCCAGGTGAAAGCTCCCACCAAGGAACTTAGATGGCTGGCATGCTCCTAAAAGATCTTCAGAGGAAAGGCACTGAGAGTGGATGGAGGAAAGACACAGAAGCTTGGCTGAACGGGGAGAAAGCTAGGAACCATACATGAGGCTGTAGTGTACCTACAGTGGTTCCTGGCCCCCGGTGGCTCCAGAAGAATGGGTAAGTTGAACCATCAAGGAGCAAGCTGTTCTCACCTTGAGCCTCTGGAACCTCAGCAGAAAGAGACCAAAGACACTTGAGTTGGCAGGGAGACCTGCTTAGAGAAGTGGTAGGGGCAGCCAGCCAGCTGATGTGGAGCACGGAGGGTTTGGTGTGGGAGTGCCGGTAGCGGAGCATGGCCAGAGATGGCCATCCCCCTAGGATCCACTTGCTCTCACAGGAGACTTGCCTTAGGGAAACTGTTGGTCCTAAACTCTGCAGTGTGGCCTTGCCTATCAGATGGGGCCAGTCCAAACTGGACACTCCTTGGTCTGATAGCCTCTCCCAGGGCCCAGCTTGGTCACACCTGCTTGCAGGGCAGCCTTGGGTACCCTGGAGACACTTACCACAGCTTATGCACTGAAAGACCATGACTGACCAGTGCAGAACTCCAGTGGAGTGACCCCTATGGGTAGGCACCAGCCCATACACTTCCTCCCCATACTTCAGCTCCCCATGGGCCCACTGCAGCTCCCCATGGCAGTTTGCTGGCAAATATCTGCGTCAATAGATTTTGATTGTTTTGTACCAGTTGTGTGTGGGGATACAGTCCTTTCCTGCCTCCCCCAACACCACTGAACACCATTGCAGATGGAGCTTTGGTGGGCACAGAGCCAGCCAGGCCCAACCCTGTTAGTTCCCTGAACTTGTGCTAACACTGCACAGAGAAGAATAGACCCTCCTCTGCCCTGAGCAACCAATCCTGCTTGTAGGGTCCAAAGGAGGCACCCAGACCTGCATTTGCCAACACCCCGCCACCTAGCCATCACCACCTCCACTATGACCACATACAGCTGTCAGCAGAGGATCTCACTCATACTCCGCCAAGCTGCATTGCCTCCACAACCGTGATGAATGCCCACAGGGAGACAGGCACCCCGGTGCCCACTAGTACTCTGCTGTAGCTGCTGTTGCACTGCTGCTGACACATGCAAAGGAGGGTGGATCTTGCTTTCACTGCACTATGAAATGCTTTGGCTGACACAATTCACTGGAGTGTAGTGATCAGTGATCTGGGAACATCTCAGTCCCCACAGCACAGTGGATTCCTAACCTCAAGGAGCCCGAGAAAAAAGTTGAGGGCCGAATACAATTCCCCCAGAGTTGGAGTACACAGTCAAGGAGTTGGAAGCTAAGGACTGGCTCCCTAAAATCTTCCAGAAATGAGGCCAGTGGGCTGAAGCCACCTTATACCACAATCAAATCCTGAAGGTCATCAGGCAGGATAAATGAAAGAATACCCATCCACAGATAAGCAACCTCACAGATTGAAGAGAGATAAGCCCACAAATATAAATCCGTGCAATGACCTTGAAGATTCAAAAAGCCAGAGTACTTTCTCTCATCCAAATGACCATATCACCTCTCCAGCAAGGGTTCTGTATCAGGTTTAGATGCATAAAATGACAGAAATAGAATTAAGAATATAGATAGGAACAAAGATTATTTAGCTATAGGAGTATGTTGAAACCCGATCCAAGGAGGCTAAAAATTATGATGAAACAACACAGTAGCTGGCAGCAAAATAGCCAGTATAAAAAAGAATGTTAACTAGCGTCATAGCTAAAAAACACTCTACAAGAATTTCATAATGCAATCACAAGTATAAATAAACAGCAGAATAGACCAACCAGAAGAAAGACTCTCAGAGCTTAAAGACTGGCTTTCTGAAATTAGACAAGAATAGAGAAAAAAGAATGAAAAGGAACAAACAAAACCTCTGAGAAATACGGGATTATATGAAGAGAACAAATATATGACTTATTAGTGTCCACGAAAGAGATGGAGAGTATTGAACCAACTTAGAAAGCATATTTCAGGATATCATCCATGAGAACATTGCCAAACATAGCTAGAGAGGTCAACATCCAAATTCAGGAAATGCGGAGAACTCCAGTAAGATACTTCACAAGAAGATCATCCCCAAGACACATAATCATATTGTTTCAGGTCAAAATGAAAGAAAAAATGTTAAAGGCAGCTAGAGAGAAAGGTCAGGTCATCTACAAAGGGAAGCCCCTCAGACTAACAGCAGACCTCTCAGCAGAAGCCCTATAAATCAGAAGGGATTGGGAGGCAATATTCAACAATCTTAAAGAAATTCCAACCCAGAATTTCATATATGACCAAACTAAGCTTCATAAGCAAAGGAGAAATAAGATCCTTTTCAGAAAAGCAAATGCTGAGGAACTTTATTACTACCAGACCTGCCTTATAAGAGCTCCTGAAGGAAGCACTGAGTATGAAAAACAAAGATTGTTTTACCAGCCAGTACAAGAACACACTGTAGTATGTACACCAGTAACACTATAAAGCAATCACATAAACAAGTCTGCAAAATAACCAGTTAACAACATGACAGGATCAAACCCACACATAACAACATTAACCTTAAATGTAAATGGGCCAAATGACCCAATCAAAACCAAATGACCCAATCAAAACAAACAGTGTCAAGCTGGATAAAGAACAAAAACCCATTGGTATGCTATCTTCAAGAGACCCATCTCACATGCAATGACACACATAGGCTAAAAATAAAAAGATGAAGAAAAATCTGCCAAGCAAAAGAAAAACAAAAAAGCAGGGGTTGCAATCCTAGTTTCAGACAACAGACTTTAAACCAACAAAGATCCAAAAAGACAAAGAAGGGCATTACCTAATGGTAAAGTATCACACACCCAACACAAGGGTACCCAGATGCATAAAGCAAGCTCTCAGAGAGCTTCAAAGAGACTTCGACTTCCACATAATAATAGAGACTTTAACACTCCACTGACAACATTAAACAAATCATTGAAACAAAAGATCAAAAAAGATATTCAGGATCTGAAGTCAGCACTGGATCAAATAAACCTGATAGACACCTACAGAATTCTCCACCCCAAAACAACAGAGTATACATTTTTCTCACCACCACATGGCACATACTCTAAAAATCAATCATATAATCAGAAGTAAAACACTCAACAAACTCAAAACGAGTGAAATCATAACAAATAATCTCTTGGACCACAGCACACTGAAATTAGAAATCACGACTAAGAAATTCACTCAAAACCATACAATTACATGGAAATTGAATAACCTGCTCCTGGATGAGTTTTGGGTAAATAATGAGAGTAAGGCAGAAATCAAGAAGTTCTTTGAAACTGAAGAAAACAAAGAGACAACATACCAGAATCTCTGGAACACAGCTAGGGCAGCGTGAAGAAAGAGATTTCTAGTACTAAATGCCTAAATCAAAAAGCTGGAAAGATCTCAATTTAACAAGCTAACATCACAACTAAAAGAACTAGAGAAAAAGGCCGGACACAGTGGCTCATGCCTGTAATCCCAGCACTTTTGGAGGCCGAGGCAGGCGAATCACAAGGTCAGGAGCTCAAGACCAGCCTGGCCAACATGGTGAAACCCCGTCTCTAGTAAAAATACAAAAAATTAGCTGGACATAGTGGCAGGCACCTGTAATCCCAGCTACTTGGGAGGCTGAGGTAGGAGAATTACTTGTACCCAGGAGGCAGAGGTTGCAGTGAGCCAAGATTGTGCTCCACTGCGCTCCAGTTCAGGCAAAACAACAACAACAACAAAACTAGAGAATGAAGAGCAAACAAATTCCAAAGCTATCAGAAGACAAGAAATAAAATTAGAGCTAAACTGAAGGAGACTGGACATGAAAACCCGTTCAAAATATCAACAAACCCAGGAGCTGTTTTTCAGAAAAAATTAATAAAATACATAGATTGCTAGTTAGACTAATAAAGAGCAAAGATTCAAACAAACACAATCAGAATTGACAAGGGGAATATTACCACTGACCCCACAGAAATACAAATAACCATCAGAGAATATTATGAACACCTCTACACATGGAAACTAGAAAATCTAGAAGAAATGGCTAAGTTCCTGGGCACATACACCCTCCCAAGACTGAGCCAGGAAGAAATTTAATCCCTGAATGGACCAATAACAAGTTCTGAAATTAAGTCAGTAATAAATAATTTACCAACCAAAAAAAGCCCAGGGCCAGACAGATTCATAGTTGAATTCTACCAGAAGTACAAAGGAGACCTGGTACCATTCCTGCTGAAATTATTCCATAAAATTGAGGAGGGAGTCCTCCGTAACTCATTCTATGAGGTCAACATTCTGATACTGAAACTTGTCAGGAACACATGGACACACACACACACACACACACACACAAACTTCAGGCCAATATCCTTGATGAACACTGATGCAAAAATCCTCAACAAAATACTAGCAAACTGAATCCAGAAGCATATCCACCATGATCAAATAGGCTTTATCCCTGGGATGCAAAGTTGGTTCAACATACGCAAATCAATAAATGTCATTCATCACATAAACAGAACAAAAGATAAAAACCACATGATTATCTCAATAGATGCAGAAATGGGTTTAGATAAAATTCAACATTCCTTCATGTTAAAAACTCTCAATAAACTAGGTACTGAAGGAACATACCTCAAAGCAATAAGAGCCATCTACGACAAACTCACAGCCACCATCATAGTAAATAGGGAAAAGCTGGAAGCATTTTCCTTGAAAACCATCACAAAACAAGAATGCCCTCTCACCACTCCTATCCAACATAGTATTGTTAAGTCCTAGCCAGCGCAATCAGGCAAGATAAAATAGTAAAGGGCATCCAAATAGTGACAGAGGAAATCAAACTACCCCTGTTTTCAGATGACATAATTCTGTAACTAGAAAACCCCACAGTCTCAGCTCAAAAGCTCCCTAAGCTGATAAGAAGATCCTCAGGATAGAAAAGTCAATGTGCAAAAATCACTAACATTCTTATACACCAACAACAGACAAGTCAAGAGCCAAATCAGGAATGTAATCCCATTAGCAATGGCCACAAAAAGAACACAATACCTAGGAATATGGCTAACCAGGGAGGTAAAAGATCTCTACAAGGAGAACTACAAAAGACTGCTCCAGGAAATCAGATGACACAAATGGAAAAACATTCCAAGCACATGGATAGGCAGAATTAATATCATTAAAATAACCATAATGCCCAAAGCAATTTACAGATTCAATTCTATTACTATTAAATATTGACATTCTTCACTGTACTAGAAAAAAACTATTTTAAAATTCACATAGAACCAAAAAATCATAAGAAACAATCCCCAGGACCACAGTCCACTGAGTAGCCAAGGCCGTCCTAAACAAAAAGAACAATGCTAGAGGCATCCCTTTACCCAACTTTGAACTATACTACAAGGCAACAGTAACCAAAACAGCATGGTACTGATAAAAGAACAGACACATAGACCAATGAAACAGAATAGAGAACCCAGAAATAAGCCTACACATCTACAACTATCTGATCTTCGACAAACCTAACAAAAACAAGCAAAGGGGAAAGGATTCCCTGTTCCATAAATGGTGCTGGGAGAACTGGCTACCTATATGCAGAAGAATGAAACTGGACCCCTTCCTTATACCATATACAAAAATCAACTCAAGATGGATTAAAGATTTCAGTGTA
This sequence comes from Symphalangus syndactylus, assembly GCF_028878055.3. Classification (NCBI taxonomy): domain Eukaryota; kingdom Metazoa; phylum Chordata; class Mammalia; order Primates; family Hylobatidae; genus Symphalangus; species Symphalangus syndactylus. Next base: position 26,349,744 of record NC_072428.2, on the reverse strand, counting down.
AAACCCAAAATATAAAAACCCTGGAAGACAACCTAGGCACCACCATTCTAGGCATAGCAATGGGCAAAGATTTCATGACGAAAACACCAAAAGCAATCACAACCAAAGCAAAACTTGACAAATGAGATCTAATTAAACTAAACAGCTTCTGCACAGCAAAAAAACAAAACAAACAAAAAAACAAAAACAAAAACCTATCAACAGAGTAAACAGACAACCTACAGAATGGGAGAAAACTGTTGCAAACTATGCATCCAACAAGGATCTAATATCCAGCATATATAAGAAACTTAAATTTACTAGAAAAAAAAAACAATCCCATTAAAAAGTAGGCAAAGGACATGAACAGACACTTTACAAAAGAGAAGACATGCATGCAGCCAACAATCACATGGAAAAAAAAGCTCAATGTCACTGATCATTGGAGAAATCCAAATCAAAACTACAATGAGATACCATCTGACATCAGTCAGAATGGTATCAGAATTATTAAAAAGTTAAAAAATAGCAGATGTTGGTGAGGTTGTAGTGAAGAGGGAACGCTTATACACTGCTAATGGGAATGTTAGGTCAGCTGTTGTTGAAAGTAGTTTGGCAATTTCTCAAAGAACTTAGAACTACCATTTAACCCAGGAATACCATTTTTGGATATATACCCAGTGGAATATAAATTGTTCTACCATAAAGACACACATGTGCATATGTTCATTGCAACACTATTCACAATAGCAAAGTCATGGAAACAACCTAAATTCCCATCAATGGTAGACTGAATAAAGAAAATGTGGTACACACACACACTGGAATACTACACAGCCATAAAAAAAGCACAAGATCATGGCCTTTGCAGGCACTTGGATGGAGCTGGAGGCTCTTATTCTTAATAAACTAATGCAGGAACAGAAAATGAAATTCCACACGTTCTCACTTGTAAGTGGAAACTAAATGATGAGGACACATGGACACACAGAGGGGAACAACACACACTGGAGCCTTTTGGAAGATGGAGGGTGAGAAGAAGGAGATGATCGGGAAAAACAGCTAATGGGTACTAGGCTTAATATCTGGGTAAGGAAATAATCTGCACAACAAACCCCTATGACACAAGTTTACCTATATGACAAATTGGCATATGTACCTCTGAACTTAAAAGTTTAAAAAAGAATAATGAGGACATGTTTTCTATATAATTGATAAAGAAAATGGATATATGTATACAGCAGGAAAATTTTGGGCTCATCTAAAATTCTAGTTTTCAATAAAGTCATTAACGAAGAATGTATAGTCATTAAAGAGCAATTTCTATTGAAGTAGAAATTGACAAAATTCTGTACAGGTTCTATTGTATCTTGGTCTAACTCCCATCTTGGTTCTGTGCAGTAAAGCTGTGTTATTAGGAAAATAATATTTTAAATCAAGCTGTTTTGGAACTTCCTTTAGGAAACTTTCTGGCCTAGATACATGATGGGGCTATGTTTTATAAAAAAAAATATGAAAATTATAACAAAGCCCCAATAAATTTAACCGTTCATAGTAGGAAAAAAAACATGTTTAACTCAGTAAGTCCATTTTTGGAAACCTAGATTTAGAAATAATATAAAATATTGACAAACATTCACAGACACTCATTATATACTATTAAGCAAACAAAGGAAAGCACATAACTTTATGTTGAATGAATACAACAATGGAAAAATGGAAACAAAAAAGGGAGAGACAATAGCCTGGAAGGAAATGTAGAGAAATGCTGTTAGTTGCTTTAGGATGCTAAGATTAGCGTCAGGATTTTTATGCCCCTTCATATTTTGCTCATCTAATATTTTCACCATTTTTGAAAATAAGCATGTATTTTTAATTTAGCCTATAAAAATTAATATTTGCTATAAACAGTATTCTATATCCTACAATCTTATCTATTCTAAAATTTTCCCACTCTGCCCTTTTTATTATCTTCTGTTATATATTTTAGTCTGTCTTCTCCACCAGGCAGCCTTTATCAAGCCAAGTATAAATCATAACACACAAACTTTTTTTAGCACCATACCAATGACATCTGCATATACATATATCTGGACATACAAATTTATATTTGTCCTACAAAGAATTTTATAAGGCTAACAGGATATACAAACTAGAATAATTATACTGGTGTATTTGGGAAGTACCTATATATCTACAGAGACACAGATACACAGATATCACTGCTTCCCCTTTGACCCTAAAGGTCTAGCTACATAATCAGATTAAATATGCAATTGGGCCACGCACGGTGGTTCATTCCTGTAATCCTAGCACTTTGGGAGGCTGAGGCGGCTGGATCGCTTAAGCCCAAGAGTTCAAGATCAACGTGGCCAACATGGGAAAACCATATAAAAATACAAAAAATTAGCCAGGCCTGGTGGTGCAAGCCTGTGGTCCCAGCTACTCAAGAGGCTAGGTGGGAGGATCACCTGAGCTTAGGGAGGTCAAAGCTATAGTAAGCCATGATTGAGCCATTTCACTCCAGCTTGGGTGACAGTGACAGCCTGTCTCAAAAAAAAAAAAAAAAAAAAAAAAAAAAACGCAATTGAACAAGTATGTGATAAAAGCATCTTCAAAGCTAAATGATAGGCTAATGTATGTCTGCAGTATTGTTTCAGTCACTGACTTCACCGTACATGAAACTGTTTGCTTAGCTTATTTTGAGCACTCTAAGAATATCCACACAATTTGTTTTGCTTGGAGCAAAACTAAGAAAACCCACACCCTGAAACCTCTCATCTCCCTCTAACACATACTATCTCTAACCTCACTGCAGTCCACATAAGACAGTTTCATTTACTCCACAAAGCACATGAAAATGTTAATGGATACCAGGGGGCAAATGAATGTGCCAAGAGAATTTCCTGATGTCAAAGAAAATTAGGGATTCCAAGGCAGCTGAACTCTGGCCTTTCAGGGCACACACTAAGGAAGGAGGAGATATTTTTGGGCAAAGAAGTCCAATCTGCTTGAGCCTACTAATTCCACTGTTGACCAAATGGATCAAGCACAATTCAGGATTATTTCAACAAACCCTCTTGGCAGGTAAACATTTTCTGCAGACTGAGGCTCTTTCTGGCTATGGCAAAATGAATTGTATAAACACCGCTGAGGTAATATTAATATAAATCAAACAATAAAGCAATATCATGCTTGTGTACCCAGCTGCCCAGCTATTAACAGAGACCAAGACAATTTGAGGAGACTAAATATGCTATTCAAAAAAAATTCTTCATGATTTCCTCTAGCAGACAATGATTTTCTAGTGCTATTTTTAGCAATGAAACTTTTTTCTCTATGAGATTCACACATGAAATCCCAATTCATAAAGAATATAACCTGGAGCATTTCTGAGTAATGTGGTAGAGGCCCAGGCGTTCCAAATATCTATTTCAAGTCCTTTCAGGCACTTTCGTGCAACCCTAGGATGCATACAAGATAGGCTGGAACCCCCATTTTTGAAAAACTAGGACAACCAACTCAAAAAACTGAACGGATGTCTATGTTTACCTTGATATTTTACATGAAATCGTTAGGACACAAAACATTCTGTAAGCAAAATCACCAGTGTTTGTCTTTTGAATGTCCTCCCACCTTCGTTTTTTTTTTTTATCCACCCTATCCTCCTCCTTCATCACTCTTTTATCTACTTCCCCAAGGTATGCACCCCTGCCAGAGAGGTTCTAGCTAACCAGATCTTGACCTCCCTCCCACTCCCCCAGACTGCCACCATTGCATCTTCTCAGCAGCCTGTTCTCCCAAAGGAACAAATAACTGTGGAGCCTTTTCAGGAAGCATCAGTATTTTTGTCATCCAGATTCCATTCAGTTTTCCTCCGACAGCATTTCCTCTTTCCCTGTGTTAGTTTTGAGGATCTGTTAATCAAGCTGCTTTGCCCTAGATAAACCCTAATCCACGTGGAGGGCTTTTGGTCCCGGTTTCTCCTGGTGTCTCTGTCTCTCCCTCCCCTCCATGCCCCACCTCCTCCTCCCTCCCGCCCGCCGTCCCTCCCTCTCTCCAGGGATTCTGAATCTTGAGAAGATCTCAAAGAGAAAGGCAAGGCTGATTCATCCTGGTGATGACATCCAGACAAGACTGCCCACTTGTTATTTAGATTCCTGGTCCAGCAGCCCTGGTTACTGTGCTTTCTATACCTGGCATCCCATCTTTGTCCTTTCAGTTAGTAAATTACCCAAGGTCTTTCAGTAAGTTACCTTTTTGCTGAAGTTAAATGGCATCTGTCTGTTGTTTATATCCAAAGAACACTAAAATGATCTCTGCCTCCCGGGTTCACGCCATTCTCCTGCCTCAGCCTCTCCGAGTAGCTGGGACTACAGGCGCCCACCACCACGCCAGGCTAATTTTTTGTGTTTTTAGTAGAGAGGGCGTTTCACCATGGTCTCGATCTCCTGACCTCGTGATCCGCCCACCTCGGCCTCCCAAAGTGCTGGGATTACAAGCGTGAGCCACCGGCCCAGAATAATCTTTTGAAGTCACGTAGGGAGGTACTATCAATCCCAATTTCCAGGAAAGTAATAGAGGTCTCAATGAGTTAATCGTAGTGTTCAAAGTCACATATTCAGCACACGGTGTGACATGATTCAAACCCAGTTCTTCTGATCCCAACACATATTCTTTCTTCTGCCATGTTGACGCCTGGGGTAGTACCCACTTTCTGGATCTAATCCTCCCAGTGAATCGTGTTTTATGTCTGATTTTCCCAGTGCCTCCTGAAATTACCACGAGTTAATTGCAAAAGCCAATTCTCATGGAATAAAAGACTGATAGAGGGTTCATATATTTTCTTTCTCAAGGGCATTTATTTTCAGCAAGTCAAACAAGCATATACTTCCTTAATCCACAAAAATGCCATTGAAATAAATGAGCTTTAAGAAGACAAACTTTAGAAATATATAACATATATATTCTACATTTTATATTTTCAAAGATATTTGGATCCACTAACCCTAATATTTCTTGTCAGCTATTCTGCAGAGAGCACCCAAACTCAGCATTGCTTGATTTCTGACAGTTAAACTCATATGTAAAATAAACTGTTACAAATACATTGGAAAATTCATAACATGCCACTTGGATTATAATAAAAAAATAGATAATTAAATCCCTAAGCTTCAGAACTAAATAACCCAGACCATAAAATTATCATTTGCATTTAGAATCAACATAAGAATTATTATTGTCATACTGTTGTACTGTGCTTATCAGAGCTACTTGTAAAATACAGTGAATCAAATCACAGAAATAACCTCAGGATCTCTCCCTTGCCCAATCCAACACATACACACACACACACACACACACACACACACACACACACACACACGATTAGACTTCCAACATTATGGATGGTTTGTGGGGAAAAAAAAAGTTTTTTAAAGGCTTAATTCTAGTTTCACCCTCCCTCCTTTCACCTATATCTCTAGTCTTCAGATTGTCACACTCACCACAGAAGAGGGGAACAGATAAAATGACATAGTACTTGGAGTCAAGAGACCAAATTTTGAGCCCATATTCCACTATTACCTTCAAGGTGACTTTGAGAAACTGTCAGAATGATCTAAGCCCTTGTTTATTTCCATTTAAAATGGATAAAGGTAACATCGCCCAAGAAATAAAGATTTTCAGTTTATTATTGATGCAGATTAAAAAAAAGCTGTAGAGACAATCCAGATATCATCTGATAGAGGCAAGCTAGCCATTCAGACAGATTGCTAAAGCATTTTTCTTAGCCTTATAGAGGACACTCAAAAATCTGGCCTATCAGTGTACATAGAGAGGATCTCTCTCTCTCTCAGGGGTAGCCTCACGTTAACTAAGTTCATGAGACCGCTATGTTAACCAGAATATCCTGCTACTATTTTACTATAATAAATATAACTGACCCTCAAAATAGATTAACCTTTCTTTATGCTTGGTGGATGCATTAATATTAATATGCACCTGCATTCAAATGAAGTCCCATATACATTAATACATAAATTTGCAATGTCTCTGCATTCTCACCTACCCTTTGAACACTAATTCCAACTTACTCTACAAATTTTTTCCCTCAGATATATATAAGGATCTCCCAAGAGTGTTCATGCATCCAAGAGCTATTGTTTGTCACTGTTTTGCACCTGAAAAGGGCACAGCCCTTAAGACTGAATTTGACACTTACTGAAATTAGCATTTACATTTGCTGGCCCCCAACAGTCCTGCTTGCTAGTTTTGGTTAACATCAAAACTAGTTTTGTCACTGAGTTGCTGTAGGTATTTTTGCATTGCTTTTGGTAGAGAGTTCCATGGATTCCCCAGACAAACATGATTCTGTGCTGAATGGTAAAGAAATAATGTTGTTACCTTTGAGCTACACTCACTTCATAGTCCCATAGCAAAACTGTTAAATGCCTAAGAATTTCCATGTTTTAGAGAAGTTCTTTCAATTCGACCATATGTAAATATTTATCCCCAAGGCATATCCAAGGTGTCAGGGTGGCTGCATCAAGATGGTTCCAGTGTGTCAGTCATCCTGGGCATGGGCTCAGGACTACCCCTCCTTCAAAGTTTAGCCCCTAAACAGAGACACAGCCTCCCTCATTGGAATTCCTTATGCCTCCAAGAAAGATGAGTTGTTTCAGCACCTCCTTGCTATTTCCCATAATTTGGCATTCATCAAGCCACCCTAATCCATCAGACATATTTCAATATCTTTGAAACTTAAAAAAAGAGTCAAGCCCTATTTCTTTTCTCCCTGGAAACTCTTCTTTCCCATGTAAATTAGTGGCAGAGATAAATTCTAGCAAGAGTGATATCACACAACTTCACCCTGAGGCATCCAAGCTACAGGAGTTTAGAGATGTTTCAGAAAACTGTTAAAGCAATTGTCTTCATCAACAAAGTTTGAACCCTAGACCTATCTAAAATGTCGTATTGTATGCACACAAGCATGTAAACGCATACGCACATACACACAGATAGAGAGGGACAGATCACCTAAAGAGATGCTCAAAAAACTTCAGTGCTAATGAAAATGTACCAAATGGAAATCTAGACTGAAAAATTGGATGAAAAACATACAGATCAAGTAAGCAAGTAGGGTACATAATGAACTGCTTGATGGAGCCTAGAAATTTAATGAGCAACTTGAAAAATCATTTAATTTCTGGTTGAGAAAGAACTAAGAGATCATTTAATCCATCCCCTTTATTTTATAGCTGAAAAAATGAAGATCTAGATTGATGAAGTGACTTCCCCAAGGTCACCCTGCTCTTCTGAAACAAATTTTGGACTAGAATTTTTCCATGACACTCTACCACTTATGATTCCCTCTTATGTAATATTTGCTTGAAAGCTTGTCCTTTTGCTACTTAGATGAAAGATTTTCATCAAATCTGTTTAAGAGATCAGGGCACAGTTCTTTGAGCTAGAACACACAAGGCAAAAAAGATATACAGAAGCCTCATTCCATCCTACAGCAGGAAACCTTTACTTGTAGCCTTCACAAGTAATAATAGTAATACTAATAATTATTATCATGTGTTGAATGTTCCTCATTCTTTTGGCACCATGACAAGTACTTCATGGTTTGTTTTTGGTTTTGGGGGATATCAGTCCTCACAGTAAACACGGAAATGAATTTAGAGAGCTTAGGTAACTTGTCCAAGGTATCTGGTTACTAAGTGACAGACTAGGATTCAAGCCCAGGCAGACTGACAGTACTCTGGAGGCAGAAGCAGATTAAAGCCAGTTGTTTGGCATACTTAACTGTGAAACAACACTTTTTCATAACCTTTACACCACTCTGACACCTGTTCTACTTTATTACCCCCATTGATTTCCATATCTCCTGTTCAATCCCTCCTTCCACCAATCTGTACTGCACACTGCTTCCACATTCACCTTTCTGAAGATTAATGTGTGTGTCACACTCTCACTCCAAAACCATTAAGCAGCTGTTCACAGTCTATTTAATGCCTTGATATATAAAGCCTCCCTAATCTGTCCCAATCTACTTTTCTAACATTAGATCCCTTTTCTATCAAATCCTTTCTCTTGTCAATCAAAGTCACTTCCTATCCTTAATATGTACCTTGCAATTTATCCTTCACCCTTCCACCTTTACTGAGTACCAACTATGTGTCAGGTCTTGTGTTCAACATTGAAAATACAAACATAAAAGAGACTCTCC